>NC_140595.1:744618561-744739880 GCF_964204655.1 Triturus cristatus
TCTCCGGGACCCCTGAGGGATGGCATTTGCGGGGTCGCCTGCCTCCTCCTGGGTGCCCGGGGTACCTCGTCCCTCCTGGTCAGACTGGCTGCATTGTGTGCGAGCAGGGCTCCTGTGTGTATCCTGGGATGTGGCAGGAATGGGGGTGGTGGTTGGCACGGTTGTACCTGATGCAGGTGCTGCAGGTGCTTGGGCACCAGAGGGGCCAGGTTGGTCGGGGTCATCCACGGTGTGGTGAGAGTCGTCGCTGCCGGTGGGATCATCGTCACGCCGAGCCTGGTCCTGTGTGTCTTCCCCCCCGTGTTGGGGGGAGATCGACGACGTTGCCCTGTGTGTGAGAGAGAGACAATGTTAATGGTGTTTCATGCGTCATCCATGTTTCATACATATTCAAGTTGGCACAGTTCCTATGGGTAGTTGGATATGTCTAGCATTCCTCTCACAGTGCACTTCTGGATGGGTATGTTGCGGGGGTCAGATTGATATGTACTCCTGGTTATTTGGCCTGTCTAATGAGTGTTGGGATGCTTATTTGGCTATGGATTGGTCTTGTTGTGTCACATATCCATTGTGGGAGTGCCATTTTGCGTTGGCTGCCCCGGGGGTGTGTGCTTGTGTAAGGGGGGGGTGTGACCGGGCATGCTGTTGGGTGTGGTGTGATTTGTCATTGGGTCTACCAGGTGATGTGTCTATCCCCTCATGGTGCCTGCTGGCATGACAGTGAATGTGAGTTCCTGTGGTAGGTAGGTGGCATGTGGAGTTGGTGTTTGAGTGTACAGTGGTCACAGGTTTGCCTTGTGCTGTCTACAGCAGGGCCAAGTGTCATCTACCTTGTCTGTACTTGGCAAGTCCCTGTGCATTGTGCATGGTGCATGGGTATGTCCCTTGGCCACGGCTGTCAACACTTTTCCTATGTGTGACACACTCTTTGTTGTTGCATCAGTTTTGAACGCAGTGAGCAGTGTAGCAAGCGTGCGTAGCGAGCGCTGCAGAACCGACTTACATGTTGCACTGTACATGGCCAAATGTAACTTTGTCATGTCTATTGGAGAATGCAGGTAGGAAACTTATGCATTTGTGACTGGGTTCTAACAAACACAGTGAGTGGGTATACTGGGTGTGAGGTTAGGTTTGTGCCTGCAGCGAGGATCGACTCGTGCACAGTTTGACACATGGCCCAGTGCTTTCCAAACGAATGAGGGGTGTTTCACGCACTGCCAGACCTTGTCAACATGCACACAGTCTACCTGCTGATGAGCGGACATGCCCACACCACCCAAGGGTGATTTTGTCTCCCTCTGTCTCTCTCTCTCCCTCTCCCTCCCTCTGTCTGTCTCCCTCTGTCGCCCTCTGTCTCCCTCCCTCTCTCTCCCTCTCCCTCCGTCTGTCTGTCTCCCTCTGTCGCCCTTTGTCTCCCTCCCTCTCTCTCCCTCTCCCTCCGTCTGTCTGTCTCCCTCTGTCACCCTCTGTCTCCCTCCCTCTCTCTCCCTCTCCCTCCATCTGTCTGTCTCCCTCTGTCGCCCTCTGTCTCCCTCCCTCTCTCTCCCTCTCCCTCCGTCTGTCTGTCTCCCTCTGTCGCCCTCTGTCTCCCTCCCTCTCTTTCCCTCTCCCTCCGTCTGTCTGTCACCCTCTGTCGCCCTCTGTCGCCCTCTGTCTCCCTCCCTCTCTCTCCCTCTCCCTCCCTCTGTCTGTCTCCCTCTGTCACCCTCTGTCTCCCTCCCTCTCTCTCCCTCTCCCTCCGTCTGTCTGTCTCCCTCTGTCGCCCTCTGTCTCTCCCTCTGTCGCCCTCTGTCTCCCTCCCTCTCTCTCCCTCTCCCTCCGTCTGTCTGTCTCCCTCTGTTGCCCTCTGTCTCCCTCCCTCTCTCTCCCTCTCCCTCCGTCTGTCTGTCTCCCTCTGTCGCCCTCTGTTGCCCTCCCTCTCTCTCCCTCTCCCTCCGTCTGTCTGTCACCCTCTGTCGCCCTCTATCGCCCTCCCTCTCTCTCCCTCTCCCTCTCCCTCCGTCTGTCTGTCTCCCTCTGTCGCCCTCTGTCGCCCTCCCTCTCTCTCCCTCTCCCTCCGTCTGTCTGTCACCCTCTGTCGCCCTCTGTCGCCCTCTGTCTCCCTCCCTCTCTCTCCCTCTCCCTCCCTCTGTCTGTCTCCCTCTGTCACCCTCTGTCTCCCTCCCTCTCTCTCCCTCTCCCTCCGTCTGTCTGTCTCCCTCTGTCGCCCTCTGTCTCTCTCTCTCCCTCCCTCTCTCTCCCTCTCCCTCCCTCTGTCTGTCTCCCTCTGTCGCCCTCTGTCTCCCTCCCTCTCTCTCCCTCTCCCTCCGTCTGTCTGTCTCCCTCTGTCGCCCTCTGTCTCCCTCCCTCTCTCTCCCTCTCCCTCCGTCTGTCTGTCTCCCTCTGTCGCCCTCTGTTGCCCTCCCTCCCTCTCCCTCTCCCTCCGTCTTTCTGTCACCCTCTGTCGCCTCAGCCCAGCTTCCTGGGCACACACACTTTGCAGGTATTTCAAAGGCCATTGGCTTGTTCATGTGGCTTTGTTTAGAATCTCCCGGACCCCATTGGGCAGAGTGTCTCTGAGTCTGCGCTACAGCGGCGGTGTGTGCTGACACTCTTTCACAGTGTTGCCTCTTCATTAGCTGCTGTTATGTGCGAATTGGGCCTTCATACCCATGTCATCCTGCGACGCGGCCGCCATTTGCAGGCGACACAGTACAGTGTCGGGACACACTGTTTGTATAGCTCTGCCCTAGGCCATATGGGCTGAGGGCATTGGTATCTGCTTCTGAGTTGCACAATGGGATCTTGTAGGCCCCCCCTCCCGGCATCACGGCCATCCTGTCTTGTGTTGGTGTTTTGTGTGGCCTGTGACTTGGCATGGCCTTGCTTGGTGCATGGGGCATGGAGCCGATTGCGGCATGTGCGTGTTGTTGGAATGTGGTTGCGTCCGGTGATGGCTTTGGGGTAGTTGCGTGCATTATTGGGAGTTGGGTTGTGGATGCGGTTCCCCCCATGTGGGGTGAGTTGTTTGTGTACTCACTAGGCTCGGCGACTCCTACTCCGTGTAGTCCCACCGGCGGCAGCGTGCGCATCACCTTCTCCTCCCAGGGATGGTAGTGTACCGGTCTGCGGGGCGGCCCACCTCCAGTGATGTTCCCCTGGTTGTATTCGTCAGTCATTTTGCGGCGGACCGTCCTCCGCAGATCGTACCACCTGGCTTGGCATTCATGCCTGGTCCTTCTGATGGGCGCAACAGCATTCACCCTCTCGATGATCCTCTGCCACATGGCTGATTTTTCGGCTATGCTGGTCTATCTGACCAATGTTCCAAAGAGCTGTGGCTCGACTCTGATGATTTCGTCGACAAGGATCTCCAGCTCCGCTGTAGTGAACTTTGGATTCCTGTCTGTGGGCATGGTGTGGGGTGTGTGTGTGGATAGTTGATGGTGTGTGTGTGGGGTTGTAAAGGTGTGTGTGTGAATGTGATGAGGGGGTGTTTGTGAAGGTGGTTGTGTGAAGGTGTGCAAGTGTAAGGTGTAGTAAAGGTTCAAGTCTGGTGCTGTGGGTTGTCTGTGGGGTCTGGCAGCAGTGGGTCTGTTGCAAAGGCTCATGGTTTGTGTGTGTGGGCCCTTTTTATTGGTCCATTTGTGGTTGTGGCTGTGTTTGAACTTTGGGTGGGTGTGTTATAAGGGGTGGTTGTGTTTTGGGCCTCTGTTTACCTGTTTGGCTGTTGCAGGTCAGTGTATTGGATGTATTTGGGCTTGTTGGACGTGTTTTGTGGTGTTGTGCGATTCGAATTGACTCTCCTTGTGGTGTTTTGCAGTGTCCTGGTTCAGTACGTGTGTTTTTCGCGTCTGTGCGGTGCGTACATGGGCCATGTTGTTGTACAGTGCTCACATTTGCTATGGCTTGGTATTACTCGTACATGCACACGGCTGGGTGAGGGTGCTGGTGTAGGGGCCTCGGGTAGGGTGCGTACAGGCACGGGCAGGGTGTGGGGGCCTGGGGGTACATGCCGTACATACGTGAACCGAGGGTACGGCGCGTACATGGGGGGGCTGGGGGTAAGGTGTGTGCCCTCACCCCCGTATGGACGGTACGTACCCCCACCTCTGTATGGACGGTGCGTACCCCCAGCCTCCGTATGTAAGCACCGTCCCCCAGCACATACCCCCACCCCATGTATGTACGCACAGTACCCCCAGCCCCCCGTATGTACGCGCCGTACACCCGCCCACCCCCCGTATGTACGCGCCGTACCCCCAGCCCCCCTATGGACGGAGCGTACCCCCCCCAGGTACGGAGCGTATCACCACCCCGTAGTTACGCTGTGGACCCCCCAGGGCGTAACGCACCATACATAGGGGGGTACGCTTCGTACCTACGGGGTGGGGGTACGCTTCGTACCTACGGGGTAGGGTGGGGGTACGGCGCGGACATGGGGGGGTGCTGGGGTACGGCGCGTATGTGGGGGGGGGTGCTGGGGGGGTGTTTGGCATGTATGCGGGCAACTATTTGGACGTCTCCATAGTTGCTATGGGAGTTCGCACCATACGGTGTTTTTTCCATACGGTTGTGCATTCGGACGGACGGGACGGATCGTACTTGCGCGCTCGGACTTCAGTTTCCCGATTAGTAGGTAAAACTGTCCGGGGACGTGTCGGACACTTTTTCCGACCCGAGGACGTGTCGGGGAATTTTCCCAATGCGATTCGTATGGATTTTTTCACATACGAATCGTACTTGCCAGTTTGTACGGGACTTGTACGATTCGTACGGTAAAAAAAACGGATACGATTAGTATGGGGAAATTTTTAACGGATCGGAATTGGCACCTCTGTGTTTGAAAATACCACTTTTAGAAAGTAGGTATTTTCTTGCTTAGCCATCCTGTGTGCCTCTGCTAGGTTTGTGTATTGACTGTCTGGCTTTGGAGTGACAGGGGCTGGGAATGTGAATTCTGTTCAGACAGCCACTTAGAGGGGTGAGGTGTGTCCTGCCTTTCCAGAGTGAGGCAGGGCTGGACTGAATAGGCCTGGGCTGCATTCAGAGTAGGGGAGGAGATATATTTCACACCTGAATGGGCCAGGTCTGCCTTGGACAATGCGGTCTCTACCTCCTATCAGAAAGCTGCACAAGAGAGGACAGAACTGGTTTTGGCTGGGCAAAGAGCTTCTCAGCCACCAGAGAACAAAGGATTTTGTGCTATAAAGAGTGAGACCCAGACCCCATATTGTTAGATCATTTCTGGAATTCAATAGGAACCTTTGCCAAGGAGAAAAGCTGGAGAAACTGAGGAGAAGTACTGCCCCTTTGCTGTGTGCTGTCTGGGGTTATCCTTCAGTGGCTGTTTCTGTCAAGGAAAGGACAAGGTCTTTGCTGTGTGCTGTGTCCCCTGCTTGAGGAAGATCTCCAAGGGCTTGAAGTAGAGCTTGCCTCCTGCATTTGAAGTCTCAGGTATACAAAGACTTCACCCCCAGCTCCCCTGAACTTCCTTGCTGGAAGTTCTGACCTGCCAGTAGGTGCCTGCTGCTGTTCTGGGCCTCTGGAAGATGTTCCTGCTGTTGGGAGCTGGAAAAACAATGCAACTAAGAGAAGCGCAACACATCCGCACTTGTTTCTGACACATCGTCGAAGAAACCAACGCAGCACCTGCCCACAGCTCGCGAAATCGCCACATGCAATATCGAGTGCACTGATCTACGAAGGCCGAGATCACTGCACCTATTCCGACTCAGGCCCTGCTGTGTGGCTGCATGAACCATCGCATCGCTCCAAAATCGTCACACATCGCGGTGCCAGGTCTGTCCCATTGCTGGGGGATGCAGTAAGAAACCGATGCATCACTTCCCCACACAGTAAGAAACCGACGCATCCCCTCCTCTCTGGTAAAGAACCGACAAATCACCTCCTCTGTGCAGCAGTAAGGAACCTACGCATCACCTTCCCAAGAGCAAGGAACCGATGCATCACCTTCCCTGTGTGAAAGGAACCGACACATCACCTTCCGTGCGACCCTTTTTGTTTGTGCGCGTGACGCACCCAAGGTACTTTGTGCGAAAAGTGTTGCATCTGCAATTTGCTTTCAACAGAACAGTTTCTAACTTTTGATAGTCATGTTTGTATTACTGTATTGTAAAAAAAAAATGTCGTTTTGGTCTTGTTTGGTTAAGATAAAGATTACTTATTTTTCTAAAATGGTGTGGTGTCCATTTGTAGTGTTTTCAGTGTATTACTGTATGTGTGCACAAATGCTTTACACACTGCCTGTCTGCTCGTACCAAGCTACCAAGGGGGTGAGCAGGGGTTGTTTTAGAAGTGTATCCCCCTTACCCTGACTAGGAAGAAGGGTCCCTACATGGACAAAGGTACCTAATTCTGCCAACTAGAGACCCCCATTTCTAACAGAGTCCTTAGCTGAACAGTTTTTGTAGGAGCCTGATGTAGCAGGGAGCTCTTAACCAAGCAAAGAGGATTTATATTGGAAGGTTGATATTATTTGTTTGCAACTGTGGCCTTCTGTTAGGGTGCACTTGGGACATACCGTAAAGGGCTTGCACATAAAGCTGTATGTTTCCCCCATTCAAGAGACAAGCCTTTTAAGGTCAAGAACACGAGTACCATTATGGTGGGTATTGAAATGGGTCTATTATTCAGTACCAAGATACCACAAGGAGAATATGTTATGTAGTGCTATGTTATGTCCTCTGATGGTGTGGGCTCAGGAGCAGGTTCTTAAAGTGAAAGAGGTTAGCAACATGAAGTTAAAAGTAGTCAACGAATGGCCTCAACTAAATCCAAATAAGTTTCTGAAAAATTAATTTTTATGTTAAAACTGACCTATGTGGTGCTCAGGATTCATTGATAGAGAGATCAAATGTGGAAAAGAATATTTAATCAAGTTTTCAATACTCATGTATAAACATATGTGGTATTTAATTCCCCCCTATCTTATGGTCACCTACCTTGTTTCCCATGGTCACCCCAATGAGTATAAATGTAATTTGCCTCACCCCCAAAGAAAGCCACAGAAAAACTCAAAATCACAAAAACAAGAAAGAAGACACCTCTGGATGGCTCTTGTGATCATTCAGACCTTCTCTGTGGCCCATCGATAACCAAACAGCTTAACTTTGTAGTATAACAAGCTCTGTGTGGACATCTTCCAGAAAGAAAAAAATATTTGCTGTGCACCTCCTGTAATACAACTCAGTAGAGGAGAAGTACCCTGAAGTGATGCACTCTCCAGAGGTTGTTCCTATTCTTCCCCATTTGTATAGTGCACAACATGCCTCTAGTATGATGCAAAGACGTCTTCCTCAGTTCAGCTCATGCTTTGAGCTGATAAACCCTCTGGTACCTCTAAATCAGTTAGTTTTTTCCTACATCCAAACCCAGCACAAGCATTATCTATCATCTTGCCATTCGTCCGTCTGTCTGTCCATCCGTCCATCCATCCATTGATCGATCCATCCATCCATCCATCCATCCATCCATCCATCCATCCATCCATCCAAGTCACCGACCCATTCAACCACCCATCTACCCACCCATCCACCCACCCATCCATCCAACCCATCCAACCCATCCATCAATCGCCACACTCACGCATCCATATGCCAAGGCCAAGTGCCTTTAACCACAACATAGAAATGACATAAACTAGGAGGTTGTGATTCGGTGTCCTAGCTTAATTCATAACATGCTCACAGTTGATGGCAGAATGCACAGATCAGTTGCATAAAAAGACCATTTACCCAGAATTAATTTAGGCCTTAGACAGAAACAGCAGACTTAAACAAACACAGTCAGGCGAGTGGGATTTACAGATAAACCATAGGCAGTTATATCACTCACCAGAGTAAGAGGTACCTCTCCCGTAAAAGGTGCATCAGGTATTACGCTTGTAGAATTAGGGAGGCAGGTAAGGAGTCAAATTTGTAATCGGTAACTTACCCATGGTGTGACCCGGGACTTTGTGTTACACCTGTCTAAATTATCAAGAGCTATATGTACCAACACAAATGATCCACTGTCCAGCCTTCACGGACAAACAATAAATCAACAGATTAACAATATCTGTAGAGAGAGAAATAACCCATGACCATCAGCCTATGGCTAAGGACAACGATTAAAGAACAGGCTGATCAGGTGATAAACAACACAGCCACGAAACCAGAAATCATGGGAGGAATGTAGGCAGAAACTGCATGGCCCAAATGCCCCATGCCAAGGACTCATAACTCAGGGATACACAGAAATACCACGTGCCAACAGAGCACACTGGGGGCAGGGGTGGATGGACTCTAGACATACCACTGTTCAACACCCTACGATTTACATATGCAGACATTTAACACACGGCCAATAGAAACTCTTCGGGGCATATAATCAAGAGATATATCGCCACGTTTTCGGCACATAGCGCCGAAAAATCGGCGATTTTATTATCTCAATATTAGCAAGGCGTCACTAACATGCATTAGCGCCTGTTAGCAGCCGAATCTGCAATGCATCTCATGACACCGATAGATATCGCTTATGAGATGCAAAGTAGGCATTCCCTCCTAGGACAACATGTGAAATGATTGCAAAACCAACATCGCGGTATTAACAACGCTGCCCCTGAACAGCGAAGCGATGACAAAAGGCGCGCTAAGCCCCCATTATCGCAGGATTCTAATGCCTGAATAAAACCTGACTTAGCATTATTGCCTATTGGAGGTGGATTGTATGGTTAAGTACACACTCCCCTATTACCAAGCTTTTCATTAGCGCTGTGAAATCATCGCTAGATTTCACACGCTAATGATGATTATCGCAGTCTATCGCTGGATTGTACTTCACCTGTTAGCAAAGCGTTGCTAATACGCCGCTAACACGGCGATGTAATTCAGCGATAGAGGACGATAATGAAAAACGCGCTAAGCACGATTTGCGATATTTATCGTGTGTTCTTGATAATATGGCCCTTCGTGTATCCCAGGCGTGTAGGTTGATAGGCACACAGAGCAAATGGCTGAAAAATGTGTCAACAGTTCATGGCTGTATCAAAAACCGAATGGGATCTACCCAATAATGACAGCTGATGAATTGGTTTCTGACAAATTCAGCCTTATGAACCCCGCTTTCAAATATTTTTTCTTATTTTCGGTTTTTCTTCATGGGGATGGGAGGCCCCATCCCAAAGAAATGGGCAGACAGAAAATGCACTAGCAAATGAATATAAGAAGTTTGCGATTAATGACTAAATGCAAGGTGTACTGTGTTGACCCTACAATTGATGGGTAACACATACGCAAAAATAATATTGCTCAGCAGAGTTTTCTCGAGCCTTCATGATTTAGCATTAGACCAAAGGCTGGAACGAAACATACAAATGGCCCTCAAAGCGCCAAGGTAATTAAGCCATGCCCTGGGATGCACGCCGGTGATTTGTCCAATGATTACCCCACCACTAAGAGAACAGCTGATGAATAGCAAATCCCACCCGTCTTCTGGTTTTAGATTATTATTTTTGTCAATGTACTAATTGAAGGCGCGTGCCAACGTCGCTTGTAAAAGCCGCTTCTGAATTACAGACATTCCCACTGCGGCAGGCCTCGTGCGCAAAAGGCGCTGTCACGTGGCGCCACGTCTCTGGAGGGTGCCGCGAGGACAGCCGCGAGGCCGCCCGACATATGGCGCCCAGAGGGAAGCCGGTTGATGGGCACCATGTCACTTGTCTCACAGAACCCCAGTGGGCGGGAAAAGTGACACTGAGAGAAACACAATTACGGAACACTTTGCGCTGCTCGCACCTGAGGTCCCCTCCCAGCAGCTGGATGTTAATTGAATAATAGGAATGAAACCCTGTAGATTTCTTGATTACATTGGGTCTCCAAGGTGTGGGACCGAGATGAAGCGAGGTTTGGATGAAAAAACACATATGCCATCACAAAGTTATTTTCAAACTAATTATTATCGTCTGCAATTTCGACACACTTTTGCTATTGATAGTTGATATCTGTTTGACTTGATGTACATAGGTATCACAAAAGAAAAAAACATAATTTACAATATGAAAGTGATTACAGGTTCTAAGGTTGGAATTGGAAAAGAGGGAAAGGGTCAGGTGACCACGTGCTTCCGTCTTTTTATACACACCGTTTTCAGACCTGGACTTTTGCATGTTCTCCTAATGTTGTCAGGGTGTTCTAGTCTTACACTGATTCCATTGAACTAAACAGACTAACACGCATGAAAGCAATGATTTGCAAGTGAAAAGTTCAGGACAGATTAGAGTGAGTGGCTGTGAGGATTGTGGTGTAATATTTGGTCTGGTTGTGTGATCTTACTGTGTAATACATTCGCAAAACAGTCTTGGGTTCAGTCAGGCTTGTTTGTAAAACCTTTAGCTCGACCCTGGGTGGCTGTGGCTTTGAGCAGAAAGGTTTAAACAAATGAAGTAGCATAAACAATATGAGGCACCCAACAGCGAAATAAGAAAGTCACACAACATGAAAGAAATCTGATACCAATTTATAAAAATAGATTATGTTTTTATGAATTTTAGACACCAATATGAGCAAACTCCTCCAGAGGGTTCTGGAGATATAGCTGTTTAAGTAAAAGAGGAATCTCAGCTTTTTAGTCCAAATGCAAGCAAGCATTGGTAACCATAAAGTTTGGAAACTTTTGAAAAGTTTTAAAGAGTTGTGTTTGGCTACTCCGGCCCGAGTGGAGTGACCAAATCCAACAGGGAGAAGGTCAAGGGAGCCACTAAGAAATATTTGCACTGTCATCTGGTCACCAAAGCGATCTCAAGTCCAGTTTCATACTTTACATCAAGACCACCATAGACGTCAATGGAGTGATCCCGATGCTGGGAATGCAGGATGCTGAGAGATGTTCTGAATGTGTAAATGTGTGTATGTGCTTATATAGCGCCAAATCACCCCTAGGGATATCTCAGCGCTGTACTCATACCGCTGTAGGAACCCTTCCTGGCTATCCGTGTGATGTGTCTACTCCTGGGCACCCCCATGGTGAAGCCAGGCATCCCAGCGCTGTTGGGGCCGTTGTGGAGATTAAGCAAGCTATTGCCCAGAGTTGCAGCGTGGGACCCATGATTAGAATAGGCACTGAGGCGAGAGTATCAGGTCCGAGGAATTTATAGCCCGAGACCCTGCCGCGGCGGGAATCGAACCCTGGTCCCGGACCAGTGCTCTGCATCGAGGTCTGCTGCTCTAACCATTGAGCCACACTTCTCTGAATGCTGTGCGGTCGATGGAGGTGTCCTACTGGTTATTCCTTGGTCCATGGGTAAGGTGATGAGACTTTGGCCACCGGGGTCCGTGTCCCTCTGAGTCCTCTTTCAGTCAGTAACCAAACTAAATACACAGCGGTTACAGAGGTATCCTTTAATGAAGGCTGGTATCCCTCTTTGGTGACCCATCTTGACTCAGATGACACTCCTGAGTCTAGCAGACTCAGATGCAACCTTTGGCTATTGAGGATCAGTTTCTTAGGTCGCGCAGCAGTAATTCGAAGAAGGTGGCTACTGACTATCCAGAATGGTATTCTTCACCTTTGAAGCTCTGGTTCCAGCGGGTCAGCCGAATGATCCTTGGTGCCACTTGTTTGGTCTGGGGACCCAGGAGTCACAGGCATGGTCCTGTCTCTGCTAGCCCAGGGTGCGGCAGCTGCAGTCCAGTAGTCGGTGCAGCCTCTCTTAGCAGGTTCAGAGGTCAGTAGGACAGTCCTTTCTTCAGTTCCATTGTGATCTGTGCTTCAGGGTGCTGAGTGTCATATATATGGCCAGAAAGTGACTAGGAGGGATGCTGCGGTCACTTGCCAATGGGTTATTGGGATCCCACCCACCCTGTGATGACTTTCGTCTATGTATGGCATCTAGCAATGCCAGGGTGCACTATTCTGCCCACTCTCAAGATTTCTGAACCCTTCCTTGGACGTTATGAGATTAGTAGCCCACCCTAGAGGTGTGGCTACTTGTGGACTACATGCACATGTGAAAACCTATTTGGCCACTGGATTCCCCCCCACCCTTGCCCGCCATCAATCTGTCTACCTGAACAAAGAGGCAACCACCCAGAGATTGCCATTTGCCCACCCAAGGTGGCTTCACCTTTGAAGCTTACATCTGGGCCAGCACCCTGAGAGGCTTCCTGCAAGACAGAGGTAACACCTCTCCATGTTGCAGGCTTCTATTGTTCCTGGGAGTCATTCACACTACCCAGAAGGGCAGAAGGCTGTCTAGTGGCCGCAGTGGTGCCAGGCTGTTAGGCAAATTGGGCAACAGAGTGGCAATTTCTAAAAGTTGCATTTTTTAAAAGAGACATTAAGTTCGACTCAGGCATCAAGTCGGATTTATTGCCATGATTAATTTAATACCTTGAAGTACCCCCTTCCATTCAGAAGTTAGCCAGAATGAGAGGCCAGCTAGTAAATCTTTTATGCACCTATTTGTAACTTTTTTTTATGTATGATAATTTTTCAACTTCTTTGTGTGATAACAGCTATGTGCAATATTTCTGTGTACTTTTGTGGCCTATTGTTTTTAGACCGAATAAAGTTATATTGAATTGAATTGATCTCTGTGTTAGCCAATTGGGTTACTAACTTTTCCAAAGCAAAAGCGACAATTTGGAAGTTTTGCTGTTAGGGCACATTAAAAGCATGTGTCCCACTTAAGAATAAACACAAGGAGATGATGGACTGAGCGCTGAATCCATCATCATTCTTTAGCTCACTCCGCCACCCCAGTTCAGACATGGCCATATGCAAATCAGTCTGACCCTGTGCCTCATGGGAACAGCCCAGCCCGAACTGCCAAGCAATGTCTTCCCTGGACCGGAAACAAGCATCCTGGGACCGGTTTCTGGCTAATCAGCCCTCTTCAGCCATGCTAGCTTGAATCCAGTGGCAAAGTGAGCAAGGGACCCATGTCTAGGCATACCCTGCCAACTTAGGGAGATTATACAGCTCCCTGCCGTAGGCTCCACATGACTTTCTTAGGGGAGACATATATATTGCTAAGGGAAGTGGGGTTTCTGCCATTGGTTTAAGTGGCAAAGTCAAACTAGCAGTTTAAAACAGCTCTTCTAGGTTTTACTGGCATGCTGGGAGCCATTTTGTACTTTGTCACACTCACAGAATGGCACAACCAGTGTTGCAGCACTGAGGGACACCCTGTCAGAAGTGAGTGAGTATCTGTGAGGATTGTGGTGTAATATGTGGTCTGGTTGTGTGCCCTTACTGTGTAATACAATCGCTTCAAAGCATGACACCCCTGGGGTTTGTGTGGGCCCTTGCTCCTTATAGGAGACATTCCCCTTCCCGTTTGAGTCTCCAACCCCAATACCCCTCTTCCTTCCTTCTGTTGGGAACAGCACACCTCATGATTTACAGTTCATATCTTGTGGCTCCTCTGCCGGACCTCGCTTGCCCCTGGTCCCCCCTTGTTAACGTGTTACTTTGTATCTCTTCCGCTTCGGTTAACAAACATTTCATACTCTAAAAATGGGCACAACACTGTCAGTGGTACTTGCAATGGAAGGGAACAGTGTCTCGGAGTTTGTTTGTGTCGAATTGTGGACACCAACGAGATACATCAAACTCTGGGCCTCAAAATGGATAGATGGCTACAAGTCCTTAAGCACACAGAGCATGAAAAAGGCCATAAGTGGTGTTGTGACCATCGTTCCCAGTAACCGGCGCTCTTGTGCGCGTGCGCAGAGCGCATTTCACCAGCGCGCACAGACTATTGCAAAGCGCGCACGTAGTGGATTAACCACAGCCACGCCCTTTAAATTTGAGCACCGTGAAAGGTGTGGTATTTTCTTAACTTTGCAGTGATTTTACAACACAGGCTACTCAGGTTACTCTTGCCATCGGCAGGAGGGATGGAGGGGCGGAGGGGCCTAATTCTTCCATCCATAGACGGAGTGGGGATGCAGGGGCTCTAAGAAGCGGAGAAAAAACAACAAAGCCTCATTAACACGAGAATGGCCTAGTAAAGACCTGTGAAGTAGTCAGTGTGGCTGGCAGCTCAAGAACGCACTTTGAGCACTATGGGCGTTGCGCACCTGTTCACAATGTAGGATCAGGGCTGCTTTTCACGTACATTTTTGAAAGTGTGCTGTACAAATGCCTCTCTCTGGTCGATGCTGCTAAAAATAAATAATCAAATAGTTATGTTTTCACATCGGACTGGGAGCTGGTTCCATGCACTGACCAGCAGGAAGACGTTGGTGAATAGTGTGGTTATTCAAAAGCTCACAACTGATTTTTTTAATGTTTTCTTAGTTTCACATAACACAGGATGGATTAATGCCATTGCTGTGTGTGTGTGTGTTCAATCAGGGCCAGCTTTAGGACATTAGTGCAGTCGCATCTGGCACTGACCCTGTGAGGTGTGTGGGGTGGGGTCACTGTGTTTTTACAATAACTTTTGAGTTTGAAAGTAGGTGCTGCTAGTTTCCTTGGGTGGCCATCAGTAATGAGGCAACATTAAACATTTCAAGATAATGACAGTGATTAATACTCCTGCTGGAACTCTCAAAGGTTCATGTGCCTGCTGCAAAGAACGTGTGACTGACGCACCATGATCAGAGAAATAACTGTTAATGAACAATGAGTAAGTGAACAATGGGTAGACCTATAAAAAATAATGCATGCCAGAGATACGTTTTGGAGATGTGAAAGGTACTGTTGAATGATGGTAGTAAGGGAATTCAAGGAGAAGGTGGTCAGTTGGGGGCTGACAAAACGATTGTCACACTGGGGTCCAGCAGCGCTAAAACCTACCTGTTTTTCAGCCCCATCCAGTAATCCCTGCGTTACATAACCCACCACTATTTGCAGCAGAATCAATAGCTATTACCATAGTTTTCAGGGTAGCATGCATATTTTCCCATACTCTTTCATTCTTTTAATGGGAAACCGTGTTGTGATACATTATGTCATCAGACTTGAAGGTCTGCTTGTTCCTAAGCACATGGCATATTGCAGCATCACAAGTATAAGGTATTACCAGGGCCACTGGAATTATGCTTTATATTTGCATAATTATGGAAATGCCACATAATCCATCATCTGAAACAGAAACCTGTAGATTTAAACCAAATAAAAATAGTTTCTAGCTTAAACAAATCAAAAGATCAAAAGTTACTAAACAAAGTTGAGACATATGTTTGCGTGTATGGAAGGCTCCTCGCAAAGGTTGGCTGGGCATCGTTCAGTTGCTTTCGTCTGTATTTGGTTTATAAACCGGTCCTAAGGAGGTGAAATATTTGTGCAGACAGGATTACCATGTATAAAAAAATTATAAATGAATGAAGTAACACTAAGAAAGCATGTGCTCTATCACACATAATTTGCCTATTCTTATTCCATAATTTAGCCAACACTGCTGCATAATTTGGTGCTTTCCTCTCCTGTAGAATTCTAGGGGCCTTGGGTATTTTTGTTCAGCTTTTGTACAGTAAACAATGTGCCGTTACTATAGTTTCATTGAATGTATAGACACTGACAAACGTTCTCTCACTCATTTTCAATCACCTTCTCCTACAGTTTTGCACCACATACACACACCTTCAGGTCATATACTGTCTGTGTCCTGAAATGCACCCTGCATTCAGACAACTCACTCCTCATTCTCGCCCTTCACTTTCCCGCTCACCCTGCACTCACAGCGATCACAATACACTCACATCGATCACAATGCACTCACACTGATCACCATGCACTGACACCATTCACTCGCTCACCCAGCACTCACATTGATCACTCTGTACTCACAATACACTTGCGCTGTTCAGCCTGTATATCACCCTGCAGTCACAGGAGCACACTACTCACCATGCACTCATGTGATACTTCACTCACCTGTGCCTCTCACTGCTCAATCTGCAATCTCACGCAAACAAGCCCATCACGAGCAATGCATTAATTTGTCCCACTCTGCACTTACATCCACACCCAAATTCATATGATCTCCTCACTCACCCTTCAGTCACTCCTCTTACCCTATCTACTCTTACACTGTTGCATCACTCACTGTGCATTCACATGGGCATGTCGGCCACCCACACAGCGCAGAGGGTTAATGTGCCTGCTACAAAGAACGTGTACCATGCAGATCACAGACCTGAGTGTGAGTAAACTAGGAACAGCGTTATTAAAAAATGAAATGTTTGTCAGAAAGGTGCTATAGAGAGATGAGGTGCATTGTTGGTGAGTGGTAGTGAGCGAATTCAGGAAGGAGGAGGGAGTGGGTGTCAAAAAAAGACTGTTGCACAGTGTGCGACCAATGCAGAGCCAGCCCTGGCTGGGAGTGTTAGCCACTGAAGTTCAGGACTAGCTGCTTCCCTGCTCACAGCGTCCGTCATGGGCTGCATTTAACATAAATTCTTTAAAAAAGCAAACCATCAACCCCACATTTAGAAAAGAAATGCAGCAATTTTTATATAGTGCGAACTCAATCCAAACGTATTGGAGAGATTTAAATGATTTATTTATTTTTGTATGCATGGGGTGATTAATTGATTTGCTGAGAATCACAGGATGTTAATCTGACCGAGACTCAAGACCCATCTCCTAAATGAGCAGCTCGAGCATTGAGCCACAACCTCTACCACAAGAGCTGCAGCATTTTCAATATTATATACAATTTTATGGCACAAACAACCATTGACAAAGCCAATAGTCCTGGCTTCTTGTAGGTGTAATGTTACCTGTA
The DNA here is from genome assembly GCF_964204655.1 of Triturus cristatus. Lineage (NCBI taxonomy): Eukaryota > Metazoa > Chordata > Amphibia > Caudata > Salamandridae > Triturus > Triturus cristatus. The sequence continues at coordinate 744,635,282 of NC_140595.1, forward strand.
TTATATATTTGGATGCAATGACAGAAGAAGCAAAATATCAGTCAGGTGTCACACTATGCTAAACACAGATTTTTTGCTTAATTGCTTTAAAGCTATGCCCTTAATTGCACCGGTCACGCCCCTTTGAGAGACCCCCCCCTAGTTGTTTCATCCCACTTAAAACCTGGTCTACATGTGCGGTCGAGTTCTTGGCGCACATAGCCTTGGCTGCAGCGCACAGAGACCTTACTCTGCCGCACACAGAGGAAAAAAATTAGAGGGAACATTGGTTGTGACCCTGCTAGCTGACTTGCCATCAGGTGCAGAACTGCCACACTCAGCGTGTAAAGGAAGGAAGATGAACATAACAAAAGTCTGTTCAGTGAGGGGTATGATTCTCAGACTGAGTACCCACTCTTTCCCCTTGCACTCTCAGCAGCATGTTTCTAGCTCTGAAGAGCAGTTTGAGGGGCCCAGGGAGCACCAACAGTCGGGAAGGCCATTTCTTTAGCAGCGCCTTGTAGTGAGGGCAAAAGCTGGCTTCAAGGCACTGGACACACTCTCGGGCCTTTGTGGCTGGTTTGGAGCTTTCACGAAGGGAACATTCAGCAATAGGAGCATAACAGGCGAAGTGAGCCTTCGGGGTTAGCTATACTCAAGGGGAAATGGACAGCATGTCAACTTCACACTCTGAAAAGTAAAGTGTCTTCAGGAGCTGGGTCCGCAAAGGGCTGAATGTAAACAATGTTCAGCGGGCTGTAGCACAGCTCCAGCTTATATTTTTAATGGTGGACAGACTCCCACTGCCAATCATTGTCTAGTGCAGCCCATAATTTCAGGTGGTCAGCCAATCAGACTCGATCAGATTTTCCTTTCTTAAAGAGTAGTCTGGAATAGAAATGGGGAAACGGCTTGTGCTCGGTGGGCAGCACTCAGGGGCATATTATCAAGCACGGTGTTAAAATTATCGCCGCTTTAGCGGCAGAAAACTGCCGCTAAAGCGGCGATAATGGGCTTGATAATATGCCCTTGAGAATTCCAACAGATGCCCATGTTGACACCAGAACATGGGCTTCAATTGGAATTCTCAAAGGCATATTATCAAGCCCATTATTGCCGCTTTATGGCGATAATTTTAACGCCGTTTCTTGATAATATTCCCCTTAGTCTCTATATTGCAAGCAACTTTATTTCTCTAAAGTAAATTTTTAGCAACGTTTATGGATAACTTCAAAGACAGGTGCACCAGTAATGAATGCAAAGCCGTCTACACTATCTCACTTATTTTGTTCAAAGAAAACCACGAAGGAGAGGCGAGTTTTAAGTTTGCACTCCAAAATCTATAATTAGCTACCACCAGGTTCAAGGGGTGGTGCCCCCTTCAAAATACACAGAGGGGAGATCAATGGAGGTCATCCACATACATGTCCAACAAGGATGTCAGTTGTAGCAGACATGGGTGTGGGCCCAGCTATAGATCCTTATTTCAAAGGGAACTAAGAGGCATCTAAACAAGGAGGCAACATACATTCACCTGTTAGTGCCCAAAAAACCCTAAACCATCAATAGTTGATGATGTTGCTGTTCATGGAGGTTCTGAACCTCATTGGTTTTATGCTTGCTAACTCAGAGAGACAGTGGGCATGATTTAGCAATTTGCAGAACAGTAAACATGCAACTGTTGGATATGGTAAATCCACCGCCATTGGGACATCTGTAGGTGTACCTATTGTTATTATCAGTCCTATGACATCTGGACAACATGGGGGTGGCAATTCCATCACACACAGAATCTCACGGATGGTAAGTTAATTCACACACAGGGATTCGCAGGTTTAACAATACCCCCACCTCTAAACCAGGTAGGTCCCTGTGGCTCAGCGTGCTGCCTTCTCTGGTATGGTTTGAACTAGTGTGGTGCGGTGGAACCTAGGTGATCCGATGTGTGATTCCATGTAGGAGATAAGGTGGGGTATAGTGCAATATAGTGAAGTGAGGTATCGTGTAGTGTGGTTTTAGGTGGTATGGTGAATGTAGTACTGACTGTGGACTACTTTTTGTATATACAACATTGGATTCAAAGTTAGGTCATATTTAAGAGTTACAGTGGTGATTATGGGGTGATCAATTTTATTTTTATTTTGGTGCCTATGAGTTGTACTTTGTGCATCTGGTTTTACATGGTTATTTGGGAAATAAGGTAGATATATCAGCTCCTCAACCTGCATGGATTTGGAGAGCGATGCTGCCTTAATATGAATTCTTATACATCACTTTAATTTTCCTTTTCTTTTCTCTTACCCATTGTGTGTTTATGTACACCCTCGTGCCCTATTTGCATTTTCTTGTGGCGCTAAAACGTAGGAATCCAAATATTTGGCACCATCGGTGCAGTCATGGTGGAACTTTTTGATAGCGTATTATTTGTACTAAAGTAAAGTTCTTAAATTTGTTGCTGTAGTCCTGAGGAAGTCATTGGTTCATGTACCTATATGACGAAAGATGTGTTGGCTACAGAACTGGCAAGATTGCTGGATGTATGAGAAGACGAAATAAAGTAAATTGAAGCAAAGTACATTTTGGAATAATTAGAACTTGATATCATTAACGGAGCTCAGGAGTATTTTTCATTTAGTAATGGCACTGTGTTAAGTGGTGTAGCTGGGTGGAGTGTTGGATAAGGTGAGGTAGTGCAGAGCCAGGTTACAGAGTGTATTTGAACTGGCAGAGTTGTGAGTGGAGCAGTGTCGGAACAGAAGGGATGATACAAGTCACAATGTGAATAAATTGGCAGAGCAGTAAGTAGGTCTAGTACTGGAATTGAAGAGGGTGTAACATTCAACATTGTGAGTGAATTAGTAGATGAGTTTGTGGGTTCAGTGCAGGAACAGAACAGCAGGAGTTGATTGTCTATTAGAATGGAAGAGCTTCAGATCACACTCTGGGTAAACTGGCACAGCTGTGTGTGTCCTAGCTGTATAAAAGGGGATGCTTCGGATCACACTGTGAGTGTACCAGAAGAACTGGGTCCATGGAGGGACTAAAAGGAGATGTTTCAGATCACACTTTGGGTGACTTGCCCGACTTGCAGGTAGATCCGATACTAGAACAGAAGAGCCCTTCAGGTCACAGTGTGGGTACACATGCAATGTTGGTACAATGCTACAATAGAAAGGAATGCTTCCAAGTGGCCCATTGTCCTTGCTTGCTGTAACATTAGAGCCCATTGCAGCCTTGGCAAACCACAGTGTTGGAATACGCCACCATGCATACTCCACTCTACGCAATTCCATCCTACATCAGTCTACTCTACAACACTGTACTCCACTCCACTCTCCCCTCTATGCCACCCCACTCCACTCTAAGCTACTCTACTCCACGCCACTCCATTCTACGCCACTTCACTCTAAGACACTCCACTCTATGACAAGCCACAAGACTCAATGCCACTCCACTGTACGCCAATATACTCCATTCTATGCCCACTACTCCACGCTATGCCACTCCACTCTGACACTTTACTCCACTCTATGGTACACCACTCCACCCTACGGCACTGTAGTATACTCCACCCTACAACACTTTACTCCACTCTGTGGTATGCCACTTTATGTCACAACTTTCTAGTACACTCTACAATACTCCACTCCACTCTACAACCCTCCACTCTGCGCCCCAACACTCTACACACAGAAACTCCATGCACAACACTCTACTCTATGACACTCTACTCCATGCCATTGTACTCTACTCTATTGCACTCTAATCTACACCACTCCACACCACTGAACCCCACTATGACATTCTAGGCCACTTAACTCTAGGCGACTCCACTCCACTCACGCCACTTCATTTTAGGCCACTCTATGCCACTCCATTCAACCGCACTCCACTCTACTTTACTCAACAACACACCACTCCATCTATGGCACTCTACTCCATTCCACTCTACCCCACTCTATGCCATGCCACTCTATGTCACTCTTTACTATGACTTTCTACGCCACTCTTCTCTACAACACTCTAAAACACTCCATTCAACGACACTCCACTCTACGACACTCTATACCATTTTACTTCACTCTATGCCACTTTATGCTATGCCACTCCACTGTGATACTTTACTTCACTCTATGGCACTGCATTCCACTCTACTCCACTATACTCCATTCTATGGTAAGCCACTCTAGCCCCTCCACTCTATGTCACTTCAATCTATGACACTCCACTCTAATCCACACTGTGTCACTCTATGGCACTCTACTCCATGGCACTTTACACCCCTACACTCTATGCCCCTCCTCTCTATGTCCCTCCACAACACTCTGCTCCACTCCACCGTACGATACTCCACTCCACTCTAAGCCAATTCACTCTAGGTCACTCTGCTCCACAACACACCACTCCATGACACTTCACTTCACGTTACTCCACTCTATGATACTGTACTCCATTACACGCTACAACACTCTACTCCACTCTATCCACTCCACTCAATGCCCCTCCACTGTATGACCCTCCACTCTACAGCCCCGCATGACACTCTATGACACTCTACGACAGTCTTCTCTTTGGCACTCAGTTAACACCACTCCAGGACCCTCTACAACACTCTTTGTCACTCTATGCTACTCCACTCTCTTACCCTCCACAACTGTAGGAACGTAGGATCTGCTTCTTATGGTTACCCCCACTTTTTGCTTTTTGCTCCCACTGTTTTGACCAGTCAGGCTGGGATCCTGCAATTCAGGACCCCAGCCTATCTGCTTTCTCTTCTAAATTGATAGTTATGTACTTTGGTACAATTCCAGATTGGATACTGGGGTGCCCTTATCAGTCCGTAGTATATGGTACCCATGTACCAGGGGCATAGGTACCCCAGAGGCCACCCATGGGCTGAAGCATGTATTATGCCACCCATGAGAGGCCATGTAAAATGGAACCTCAGGTCTTCTACTGCAGCCTGTGTAAGCTGGTGCTTGCACCACTTACGAGAGTTATAGGTTCACTATATCTATATGTATCACTACACTTAAAACCTTATAAGTCACCTCTATAGCAGGCCTTAACAATCCTGAAGGCAGGGTGCTGGGTTTTACGTGAGAGGGAACTCCTGCATGAGCAGGGCCCCTCTGCAGTAATCAGAGACCATTCTCCCGGGCTGCATGTGATACTGCCAGACATATAGGTAGAGGTGCATTATAAGCTCGCGGTAAATGCTATCTCGAAAACTACTGCAACAAAGTATGTTGTGTTTGGTGTCAAACACCTTGGAATCATACCTCCACACCAGTAACAGGTGTGGGAGGTATGATTCCTCCCCTCAGAACCAAGGTTCTGGGGGTACCTAAGTCTACCGGTACCAACTTTCTCGAGCCTTACAGCACAAAATGGATGCTGCCAGCCGCAGACACGAGCCTGCCCTCCTGCTGCTGAGCCAAGCTCGAGCAGAGGAAGGTCAGACAATAGGTATGCTACCTCCTCCCAGACAGGATTTAGTGTATTGGGGCTGGGTAGGTGCACGTGTCCATGCCAGAAAGTCTGCACAAGGGGCACATTTGGTGTCCCTGTGCCTAGTTCAGCTCAAACCAGTTCTGGGAGCCATGTGCTCCAGCTCTAGCACGAAACTGGACAAAGGACAAGGGTGTTGCCACCCCTCTGTCCTGTCCCTCCCCTAGGAGGGTCCATAGAATTTGTCCAACCCTTTCCCGTGGGTATCAAATGGGCTACCTGGCTACAGGACATTAGATTTTACATGGACAAGATCCTGCAAGAAGATACCACTACACTTCGACCGTTTGGACACGCCGGACTTCGCTGGATTTCCCTTGGGCTCGACTTCATCTTCCCTTGCCGTCCCCAGTCTCGCCACTGTCCATGATCCATACAAGCTCCGTGCTGGACCCTGTGGACCTCCAAGACAACAGAAGAATCTCCCTTGGGGTGAAGGAGTCACTCCCCTGCAAATGCAGGTACCGTAACGCATCTGACCGGTTTGCTGCTCCAGAGCTCCTACAGACTCCGAAGTCTCCAGCAACACAGGAGGTAGGTTTCTAAAGATCACTGAGGTTGAGCTGCCCTCTCACTGAGTTTGAGGTGGCTATCCCTCGTGGGGACCGTACACCCGTACTCCTGTGCACCGTGTTCATTTGCAGCTGCACATGCTTGTTGTCGTGCAGCAATTCTGTGCATTGGTACATTTGTAGCCCTAACCCCAGTGCATCTTTTCTGAGAATGACTCTGGCATCCTCGCATTCTGTGCTCTGCTAGCTGGAATCCTGTGAAACCGCCTGAGGTCCCCTCGCGACTCCTGTGCCTTCGGCCTGTGGGTCCACTTGAGGGTCAACTTTGCTTTAATTGGGCTTTCCTGGTTGCACTGACTCCCCTTGCTGTGGTGAGTCCACTGGTCCTTGCTGGGCCAGATCGTCACCGAATTTGACCATCTACGTTGTTTGCCGCTGCCAAGGCTTGCTAGTACTCCCGCCAGACACTGACCCCTCAGCACTCAACATCCTTTGTGGGACAGCTCGCCTCTGGCTCCTGGTTGTCCTAGACATCTCCGGGTCCTTGCAGCTGAAGAGTCACGATCATCGTCAACACACCTGAAGCACCCGACATCTGTGGGCATTCTTCTACTGAGCCCCTGGTCACTCCAAAGTGACCAAGGTTCTGTCCCCTCTGCTTTCAGGTTCTTCACATCTAGAATCCACATTTGGATTCCACCGGACACTTTTCATTCTTCCAGCAGCAGCATTACTTTGTCGACATCCATAGAAAATGACGAGGGTTTCCGACGTCACTTCGCACCTATGCACCCAGCTCCTCTGGGATAGGTAACTCTGGTACAAAGGTATCCAAGGGTGGGGTGGCTCTTCAAACTCTTAAGTTCCAAGGGTTGTCTTTGTAATCTGCTGGGAAGGGTCCTTAATCTCTAATTTTCCAACCACAACTTTCCCATTAAATTGTGCGGAGCACGCGGTCGTGTACTCACTCTGCACCCGTCTTCCGCGGGGTCCCGATTCACTCACTGTGGGTGGTTCTTCAAGGTCCCAGAAATTCTACACCTCCGAGACTAAGTCTAGTCCCGAGTCGAGGTTCTTATACCACTTATTTAATATATGGTTTGGTCTCCCCCTGGAGCCCACTGCATATTGTGCTACTTACGTTTGATTCTTTGCAACTGTATGATTTGATTTGTGTTCTATCCTCGTGTAGAGGATACTAGAGAGTGTTATATATAATAAATACATATTTTTATAACTACTGTGTGGTTTCCCTTTCATTTAACCAATACTATAATGTTACAATCTGGTAAACCAAAGTGCTTAACATTCCTTCAAGACTTAGCCTGAAGGCTGCTCTCCATAGCTACCACTAGGATAGCTTTCAAAAAAAGGTTATCTTTGACCTAATCACCATAAGGGTTGTTTGGACTGGTACAAGGTGCCCATTTTAACTAGTGGACAGCATATACCAAGCCAGCTTCTCACAACAACACACTACTCTGCACCACAGCACTCTAAACCACAAAATGCCACTCCACGCTGCGCTACTCCACTCTACGCCACTTCACACTACACCACTCCACTGTGACACTTTACTCTACTCCACGGTACTCCAATCCACTTTACTCCATTGTGGGCTATGCAACTCTATGCCCCTCCACTCTATGTCACTCCACTCCATGACATTCCAATCTATTCCACTGTATTCCACACTATGACACTCCACTCCACGATAATTCATGCCTGTCCACTGTACACCACTCAGAAACACTCTACTCCACTCTATGATACTCCAGTCCATGACACTCTTCTCCACTTCACTTTTGGCACTCTACTCCACAGCACTCCACTGTACGAAACTCCACCACATGATACTCTACTCTAGGACACTCTACGCCATTCTACTCCACTGTGCGCCACTTCACTGTAGGCCACTCTACTACACTCCACGCCACTCCACTCTAAGACTCTGCACTCTACAACCCTCCATGACACTTTACAAAACTCCACGACAGTCTAATCTATGAAACTCCACTCTACAACACCCCACAACACTCTACACCACTCCAAGACCCTCTACACCACTCTTTGCCACTCTACACTGCTCCACTCTATGATACTCTATGCCAATTTACTCCACTCTATGTGAATCCACTCTATGACACTTAACTCCACTTTATGCTACGCCGCTCTACTCCCCTCCACTCTACGTTATTAAACTCTATGTTATTCTACTCCACTCTATGCCACTCTACTCCACAGTGTTTTACTCCACTCCACTCTATGACACTCAACTGTACACACTCCACTCCTCTAAGCCAGTCCACACAACACTCTACAACCCTCCACTCTAATGACCTTCCACTATATTACCCGCCAATCTATGACCCTCCACGCCAATCTACACCAAGCCACTCTATGCCACTCCACTCTACACCACACAATGCCATTATACTCTACACCACTTAACTCTGTGCCACTCCACACTACACCACTCCACTCTGACACTTTACTCCACTCTACCGCACCGCCACTCGACTCAACGCCACTCCATGGCACTCCACTCAACTTTACTCTATTCTATGCTACACCACTCTACACCCCGCCACTTTACGTCACTCCACACTATGACCCTCCACTCGACTCCACTGTATGCCACTTTATGACACTCAACTCCACTACACTCTACACCCCTCCACTCTATGCCCATCCACGACACTCTACTCCACTACACTCTACAATACTCCACTCCACTCTTTGACAATCTATGTTGCTTCACTTTAGGCCACTCTACTCGACAAAACACTTCAGTCTAAGACCCTCCACTCCACAAGATTCCACTCCACTTTACCCCATTCTATGCTATGGCACTCTACACCCCTTCATTCAATGTCGCTCAACTCTAAAGCACTCCACTCTACGCTACTCTATTCCACTCTGTGCCACTCTAGAACACTCCATGACACTCTATGCCCCGCCACTGTACTCTCCTCTACAACACTCTACTCCACTCCACTCCACTCTACACCACTTCACTCGAGGCCACTCTACTCCACAGCACTCCACTCTAGGACACTGCACTCCATGATAGTCTACTCTATGAGACTCTACTCCACTCGGCACAACTCTACTCCACTCTACACCACTTCACTTTAGCCCACGCTACTCCACCATATGCCACTCCAGTCTACGACCCTTCACTCTACAAACACTTCACAACACTCTATGACACTTTATGACACTCTACTCTATGACACTCCACTCCATGACACTCCAGGACACTCCACGATACTATACACCACTCCAAGACCCTATATGACACTCTTTGCCACTCTACGTTACTCCATTCTATGACACGCAATTTTACTCCACTCTACTCCACTACACTCTAGGGCACTTGACTCCATTCTACACTATGAGACTCCTCTTTCCATCACTTTACTCCCCTTTACGCTATGCCACTCTATGTCACTGCACTCTACTCCATGCTACTCCACTTTAGGGTACTCCACTCTATGGCACTCCACTTTATGACACTCCACTCCACTTTATGACACTCGGCTCCACTTAACGACACTCCACTCCACTCCATGACACTTTACGACCATCCACATACAACCCTTCACCTTAGACCCTCCACGGCACTCTACTCTACACCATGCCACTCTACGCCTCTCCACTCTATGTCACACAATGCCACTCCCCTCTACGCCACTCCATTCTACACCACTCCATGCCACTCTATGCCACTCCACTCTATAACACCTTCCTCCTCTCTATGCCACAACACTCTATTTTAAAATATTTTTCGGAGTTTTATATAGCGCAAACTTGACCTGAAGGTATCCGGTATCAGATCGCTTTACATGAGCACCAGTTGCGTTACAGGTGGACACAATATACCCCTCTACTTCTCTTTATGCCCCTCCAATCTACGTCACTCAACTCAACACCACTCCACTCTACGCCACTCAATGCCTCTCAATGCCACTCAATGCCACTCCACTCTACGCCACTCAAAGCCTCTCCACTCTATATCACTCCAGTCCATGCTATGCCACTCCACTTTAGGACACTCCACTACCCTCTACTTACTGTATGACACTCTACTCTATGTCACAACAGTCTATACCCCTCTACTCTATGCCCCCCACTCTACGCAACTTCACTCTACGACCCTCCATTCTATGCCCCTCCAATCTATGCTACTCTGCTCCACTGTAATCCACACCTCTCCACTGTTCGATACTCCATTCTATGACACTCCTCTCTATAACATTCTAAGCCTCTCCACGATACTACACAACACTCCACTCTACCCCACTCCACTCTACACCACACCACTCTATGCTACTCTCCTCTGCGTCACTAACTTTCAGCCATGATAAACAGCAGCCACGCTGGTGTACAAAATGGCTAAAACACATTGGCAAAGCCAGTCGCTCTTGCATGGGCAAGACCTATTGATTTTGCCAATGCTTGTTTGCAAAGAGTGTGCCACAGAATGACTTAATGTACATCACTTACCAATACAGCACACACAAGCAATAGAGTACAAAATAGATTTAAATGTAACTTCGACTGAATCAGATGTTAAATTGCTTTTAGATAAGGGCTCCTAGTGAATTCTGCACTGGGACACGTGGAACCTTCCCTCTCTCAGTTCAATCGTCAATCTATCTCTGAAAACCGTGGCATGTGTTAAATCTACTGAAATTTGCTAGGACAGATGGTACAAAATTAGGACTGTCTGCAAGTGCCACAAAGGTAGTGGATGCAGGTGGACGGAGCCCCCCATCTATTTTCAGGCAGGGGAGTGCTTCCCTTACCATGGCCATTTCTGAGCATGATGGTGCCACCTTGTCCCCCATGGCCTCAGGGTGTCTTGAGCTCCTTTCTCACTGGCAGCATCTACTTTATTTGTGAGAGAGGTCCAGTGAAGGGTTATCTTTGAATGTCATCCTATCTTATCCCCTAAGGAGACCTGCACATGCTTAACCCATCTATTACTAATGAACTGCAAATGTGCAGCGCTGAAAGCGGGGTAAAGAACCCCAGCAGTAAACCAACATGCCTTACCAGCCAGTTTTGCTGTTCAAAACAATACACCCTGCCCGTTTTGTTCACACCCTAGACGTAGTTTAAATATGTTACACTACGTTCCATATGTCTTTTTAAAAACAGGCATTTCTAAGCTAGTTTAAACATCGACATGTGGAAGACCTACATGTGATTTATGTAAAGAAAAACAACCAAAACATGGGGCATATTATCAAGACAGGCGATAAATGTATCGCCACTTTAGCGGCAGAAAACTGCCGCTAAAACGGCGATAATGGGTTTGATAATATGCTCTATGGAATTCCAATTGAAGACCATGTCAGATGTGAAGGACATCTAACCTGAGCTTCAATTGGAATTCCATAGAGCATATTATCAAGCCCATTATCGCCGCTTTAGCTGCAGTTTTCTGCCGCTAAAGCGGCGATAATGTTAACGCTGTCCTTGATAATATGCCCCCATGTTCTTTTCACATTTCTGTAAGATGTTAACTTCCTGGGGGCATACCAGCAACACCCGGCGATAATTAACGCTCAGCGCTCTTAGCGTGAGGATAATTATCACTGGGTAACGTGGATTTTTATCGCTGCGATAGCGTGCTATTAGCAACGCTTATCTCCTCAGCGATAAAAATCCTCACGCTAACTGCCTAACGTGAGATTATCGCTGGAAACCTAGCGATAATCTCACGCAATGTGGCGTTAGCTTGTTGATAGGGACTCACAAACTTAGCCATGATATCCACCTACCACAGGATATCATGGCTATGTCAGTCCTGAAGCAGGTGTAAGGAAAGTAGCGATAACAGGGGTTATCGCTACTTTTCCTGACGCTATGCTTCATAGCGTGGAGCTTGATGATAGGAGAAATGTCGCTTAGCGACATTTCTCCTGTCATGTTAGGTCAGGAATGCCCACTTTGCATCTCATCAGAGATGCAAAGCTGGGCGTTAGGAATCCCCACGCTAAAGCAAGGTTTCGCGCGTTAGCGTGGCCTTGCTAATTAGGGGATACAATTATCGCCGCTTTTTGGCCGAAAACGGGCGCAAACGCGGCGATAATTTTTTATCGCCGCTTGTAAATATGCCCCTTGATGTGGTAAAACTGGCTCGTTTAATTTTAAGTTAAGAATATTGCCAGGACACACCATCGTAACATATTGTGGCGTCCCTTTGTGTGATGTCACTGTGAATTACATATGCTAATACATCCCAAAATATTTTTCGAAGGACTTGTGTCATGGTCAGACCGTTCTTTTTAATTTACGCAGTTTTATATGGCGCTGAGTGATGCGCTTTAAACTGTGTACTGTACATGTCGTGTAAGTTGCAGGAAGTTACAGGCGCTACGGTGCTGACCAAAATGGCAGGGGGAATAAATATTGTGTTTTCCTGTAGTGTTAGAAGTACTTATTTTTGTCTGGCATTCCGCGCACACAGCCGGTCATCCTTCCTCGCATTGCCCTGCTGCCACATGGACGTCCCCATTACAGCTCCCGAGCGTGTTTACTTTCGCGGCTGCAAACAGCTCGAGCCCTTAGGCTGCGACAATTACGCTGCCCCGCGCGACCATGCCGCTCTCGTGCTCAGCAGGCGCGCGCCACGCCACTAGCTCATCCAGGCACGTGCTCCCGTGGGCGCAATTCACCTAATGACGAAACTGATGCCAATCTATTTTAATTGGCAGAGGCGAATGCAGCTTCGCGTGCTCCAACCTGGCAGCGCCCTCTCAAGTGGGCAGTAATTATCATTAAATAATTTTAGTGATTTTCCACTAAGGGGAACAAACTGTGATTAAAATACTGGTTACAGTTTTGTCATTATTTCTTTATTCAAGAAATAAAGTTGTCACTTCTTTAATTGCCTCGAAATGTATTTGGTTAGTGACATCTAAAGGACTGCCACACGCATTATACGCATACCACATACTACCGTGTTTTAAATCGCTGCTGGAGCTGTTTCGTTATATTTCAGTATCTTTCATTAAGTGAAATAGAAACGGCGAATATACACAGGTATTGCAGTACAAGGGCCGTCACACGTGTCTATAATAAATTGCTCTACATATCATAGGTCACAACCCCTGAAGTTAGAGTCCGAGGCATTAAAATGATGGTGCAACATGAAATTGCCATTGTGTTTGGACTTCAGTGTGGAGGATCTCAGTAGAAAAAGGGGTGACATGGCAAAGGAAATAGGTCCAGCCCTGTCAAGCTGGTGTGATTGTTAGTTTTTTAAAAACATTTATTGAAACATTAAAAAAAAAAAACATTTTTGCAAACTGTTTGACTCCATTTGGGGGGCGGGGGAGGGAGGCCCAGGACAGGCAGGGGCTACCGTGCCACAGCTGTGGGGGCTGGGGTTGCTTGCTTCTTCTGTCCCAGGTTCCATCCAACTAGGGCTTTGCAAAACTGGGGCAAGTGCAACCCCTTCAGAATTTGACTTGCAGTGGTAGCGGCGGCGAACAGTCACAGGCTTCTCAGGCAAGTTAGTGTGGAGACAAGCTGTTAAAAATCAACAATTACTCAACAACATCCCAATAATGTGGTTTTCCAGCCCAGTGCCTCAAATCCACCAATGTATATATTATCATGAACAAGGGATCCCCAGTATTCCGACCAGGGGTAGTATGTGTTTTTACAAGAAACAATGGTACAACAAGCATTTGCAATGCAAATAGGTCTTGCATTTGTGAGTTTGAGCTATTGACATTGCAAATGGCAATGTTTTTAACCTACACGTTTTATTTTTGGAGTGAATGTATGTAGTGTGCAAAATCCCTTGGAAAGGTCCTGCACTTCGTAATAAATATATTGAAAAAGACGCAAAGTGTGGATTGTGTCAACAATTGCTTGGCACGTACCTCATGGGTGAAGTGTTGCCACATATGCACACTGTGGTGCTTTACTAATACGAAACTCATTAATAAAAGTAGTGCTTACAGACTAACCAACGCAATCGGGATTGGGGCATGTGAATCCGAATTCCGGCTTCTCTTTCATTTTCTAGACTATTTGACTCACTCTCCTGCATCTTGGTTATCTCCCAAACACTGGGAGGCAATGAAGTTTGCCAAGGGGGCGGGGGCAGGGGGGCTTCAGGGGTACATGAAAATGTGTTCATTGCCTAGTTGTCAAAGGTCGGTCGCTATTAGTTAAAAGTGTGCAGATTTCATTAAGATATTAAGAGTACTTTACTCGCATCTATTAGAAAATCGACATTAACTAAACAAAATGCCAGATTGCCTGTCAGTTTTCACAGTGTTTAAGCATCCAAAGTAGGTTACTTAACGCCAAAGCCCCGAGTTGTTAAATGACCCATAGAAGGGAGTGTTTTACAGTTGAGCAAATGTGTCCAAATGTTATTCTGGTAGTGCCATGGAATCATCAGCCAATGAGTTACTCGATGAGCAGGTATTTAACTATACGTTCAAAATCTATGGTATTGTGGTTGTTGTTTGTTTGTGCACAACCACCTCTCTGAATGTGTTTACTAACACAGAGCTTCATCTACCAGACAGTGCTCACAGAGGGGCGACTAAAGCATAGAACAAAATGTATTCATTTATCCTGAGTGTGAAGGCACCCGGAAGGCTTAGGTGCCCGCCCGGAGAGGCTAAGGATCCCAGCGCTTCTACAGACTCTGCTGTGCTCCTCTGCACCAGCAGGGCACAGATCAGAATCTTCTGCTTCTGCTAAGCATAGGTGAGGGGGATGAGGTTAGGGCATGCAGGAGTCGCCGGCAGATTTCCAGTTTATTAAAAGTGATGATTCTGATGTGAGGCAATGGAGACTGACTTTGTCTGTTTGTCTGCACCAGTCTATTTCTCTACCATCTACCAGTCTCACTGTCATGTATCCATTCATCTCTCTTTGTTAGAGGTGCGCGAGCCAATATTAATTAACAGGTAGAGCAAGCCGGAGACGAGCCAAGCGTATACGAGCCAGTGGGCAATCCGTGAAAATGATCGGCATGTTAATCATACAGTAAACATAATGTAAATGTGCGATATTGTCTCTTCAGAATTCAAAAAAGTGCATTTCTTTAGCGCATCAGCTCAGTACACAAGATTATAGCACTGAATTGAGAGGAAGTTATTGAAAGTGCTCGTTTTAAGCATGAGTTAAAACACTGCCGCTCCTCCCGCCCGGCAACAATGCCATTTGTGAACTAAGAGGCGTCAGTTGCCATGCATACCCTGAATGTTGCCTAGTCTTAGTATATTTAGAGTAACATTAAAATCTAGTTCATTAAACACGAGAAGTTTTTGTACAGCACGCTTCTTGAACTCGCATATTTCAAGGTGGCAATAATAAAGATGAAAACGGAAGTTCTGGCAGGCAAGAAAACACAAACGGGAGTGGGAAGGGGGCGGAGGAGGGTGAGAAGTCACACCCTGAGGGAGGGGGCGGTGGGGTGGGGAGGCAGAGAAGAAAATAGTGTTAGGAGTAAAGGGGCCAATAGCCGTGGAAGGATACAAATGATGAATGAGGAGGGACTAACAAGCCTCAAACCAATCGGAAGGCAGCATTCAAAACAAAAGCCAATGGGCAGAGAGAGGGCGGAGCTTCCATGAAACATCCACACTACAGTATATACTGCATGACTCGCCAAGCGTTGCAGCGCATACGCGCTACAACGCTAGGCGAGACCTAAAAGAAAATAGTGTCAGGAGTAAAGAGGCCAATAGCCGTGGAAGGATACAAATGATGAATGAGGAGGGACTAACAAGCCTCAAACCAATCGGAAGGCAGTATTTAAGACAAAAGCCAATGGGCAGAGAGTTAGCGGAGCTTCCATGAAGCTTCCACACTACAGTATATACTGCATGCCTCAGAAAGCGATGGCAGCGCATTCGCGCTGCAACGCTAGGCGAGACCTAAAAAAGGCCACAAAGGTCCTGGGTTAGCCTAGGCTAATATTATTTAAACGAGCGCTAGTCAGGTAACCAAAAAGAATTCAGCCTCCGGGGGCTAGTTGCGCAATACATGCAGGGATGCAAGGTTGAAATGACCCCCAGTCCATCACTCTCCTCGACAGCCTCGCCAACCTCAGACTGAAGCAGCTGGTCAACACACCCATGCACAGAGCTGGACACACTCTGGACCCTATCTTCGTGGGAGGAACAAACATCCGGTTCAGCTACACCAACCAGCCGCACTGGACAGACAACCACTGCGTCCATTTCACCTTCAACACCACCAGTGCACCCAAGCCCATCCCACGACCGCCACAAAGAAACTGGAGCAAGGTCACAGAGGAACTCCTCAACACCCCCCTTTGCCAAGACCCACACAGTGCTTCGACCGACACTAACTCTGCGCCACGACCGACACTAACTCCGCAGCCACAGAACTCCACCGCTGGATCACCCGCTGTGCCAACATACTCGCACCCCTCCCGCACCCCGCCAAGCAACGCCCACTGAAGGCAGCCTGGTTCACCACGGAACTACAGGAAGCCAGACACTCATGCAGATGCCTAGAGAAATCCTGGCGTAACCAGAAAACCACAGAAGCACGGAACAACCACAGGAGCGCCATGAAGGAATACCACCAGTGCATAAGAGACACCAAACCGACCTTCTTAAAGGACAAAATCCAGGTCAAGGCGACCAACACCAAGGAACTGTTCAGCATCATACAGCAGCTCACAAAGCCACCCAGCGAAGCCACGGACGTCACACCTTCCCAGGAACTCTGCGACAAGCTCAGCACATACTTCCTCCATAAGACCAAGGACCTCTACGACAATTTCAGCGAACCGGGACATCACCCCGCCCATTGCGGCCGATCAGCCAACAATCTCGACCTGGAAGCCCACTACCGTCGAACACATCACCGCGACCATTCATAGAATCCACTCAGAAGCCCCCACAGACCCCTGCCCACACACTTATTCCACAGGGCCGCCGCCGCCATCGCATCCGAACTTCACGTCCGGCATCTTCCCAGACGACTGGAAGTGGGCGGAGGTTAAACCTTTCCTCAAGTAGCCCACGGCTGACCCAACGGAACTGAAAAACTACTGGCCCATCTCTCATCCCATCGCAGCCAAAGTCACCGAGAGACTCGTAAACACTCAGCTGACCACCTTCATTGAAGAGAACTCCATCCTAGATGCCTCCCAGTCCGGATTCCGCAGCAACCACAGCACCGAGACCACTCTCCTCGCCGCCACAGATGACATCCGCCTGCTACTCGACCAAGGACACACCGCGGCCCTCATCCTTCTAGACCTCTCCGCAGCCTTCGACACAGTCTCCCATCGCACCCTTGCAGCCAGACTTCATGACATACAAGGAGCTGCCCTTGACTGGATCCGATCCTTTCTCTCCAGCAGAACCTAGAGGATCAGACTCCCTCCCTACCTCTCCGAACCCACCGACATCAACTGCGGAGGTTCCCCTAAGGCTCATCACTAAGCCCCACACTCTTCAAAATCTACATGGCCCCCCTCGCCGACATCATCAGACAGCATGGGCTCAGCATCTTATCCTATGCAGACGACACCCAGCTCATCCTCTCACTCAGGAAGATTCCCGAAGACACCAGACTCTGCTTCCAAGAGGGAATGAAGAACGTGGCAACCTGGATGAATGACAGCTGCCTTAAGCTCAACTCAGAGAAAACCAAGGTCCTCATCCTCGGACCCTGCAACTCCGCCTGGGAGAACACCTGGTGTCCCTTCGCCCTCGGGAACCCACCCACTCCTACAGACCACGCACGCAACCTCGGCATCATCCCCAACTCTTCAACCGCCAGGTCAAAGCCATTGCTTCCACCAGCTTCAACTGCCTGCGCATCCTCCGAAAGTCCTTTAAATGGATCTCCCCGACTGCAGAAAGACCGTCACCCATGCACTCATAACCAGCAGACTGGACTATGGCAACGCCCTATACGCCGGAATCAACAGATCTCTCCTGCACAGATTCCAGACCATCCAAAATGCCGCCACCAGACTCGTCCTCGGGACTCCACGCCACGAACACATGACCCAACACCTACAAGACCTCCACTGGCTCCCTGTCGAGAAGAGAGTTGCCTTCAAACTCCTCACCCAAGCCTACAAATCCCTCAACAACATCGAACCCAAATACCTCAACGAGAGACTATCCTTCCACATACCCAAGAGGAACCTCCGCTCCACGACCTCGCCCTGGCAGAGGTCCCCCGCATCCACAGAAGTAGAACAGGCGGGAGAGCCTTCTCCTACATCGCAGCCAAGAACTGGAACGAGTTCCCCATGAACATCAGATGCTCTCCAACCCTGCACACCTTCAGGAAGAACCTCAAGACCAGGCTCTTCGACTGATCCAGAGCCCCCCCTCCCCCCCCCAGCGCCATGAAACCCTCACGGGTGAGTAGCACGCTATATAAACCCCCTGATTGATTGACATCACATTTATTAATAGCATAAATTGAGTATCAATTTTTTCTATTCAGGTGATAGTTCTGGTTCTCACAAAAGAATATAGTGAAGGTGCGTGAAGTGAAGGGTTCTGGTGACATTTAAAATAACATCGCATTGACAACAGTAAGCACAACTCCAAAGCAAATTAATACAATAAAGGAGTTTTTGTTGTAATGGGTTGACGGCATTTCGATCTCATAAATTCGAGATCATCATCAGGACGAAAGTATGTGAGCACGAAGAATCTATGAGAGGAGAAAACAGGATATCAATCAGTGGTCCCGAGTAGAGATAATTACATTATTCACAACCAATTACCAACCTGAGAGTTGAAGGGTAGCCGAAAGGAATGGGCATCCAAAGCAAAGTATCAAAAAGTACAGTTAATGTCACAGACAATGAAGATCAAAAGGGGAGTAGCCAGAGAAAGCTGCATCTCCGGGAAACACTGTTGCGTCAGGAATAATGGACAGTCAAAAGGGGGAGTTAGGAGCTCATAAGTGGCTGGCATTGGAATCGCGGTAATTAATGTGGGGGCAGCCAGAAGGGGTCGCATCTCTGGAATTGCCGCTGTGCAGAGGGGGGACAAATTAGCATTAGGAGCTGGCAAGTGGTGGACAGTGGCAGCTGCATCCCTGGGAGTGACGCTGCATCATGGGGAAGTAGGCACCGCAGGCTGGCTGACAACTGCTGTGGTCCAGTGTGTGCTCTAGTGAGGTAAATCGCAGCCAAAGTGCAGCACAGTGAGGTGGAGTTCGGCAATGGGGACCCTAATGTGTAAAAAGTAACTGATCCGGTGGGCGCAGGCAGGTGTGGAAGCAGTGCCTGGCGCTAAAGTTACTTGCCAGAGTATTGCAGAGACAAAGGGCCACAGGGGGCCAGAATGAGGGACCCGGGTACGGCGGGTAACACATCCAGAGTCATGGAACCGCAGAATCAAACACCCCGGAGGACGTGGGTGTGCGGCGGCCGCAATGGTTTCTGGAATTAAAAGAGTGTGTTAAGGAGGTAGAGGTAAACTAATAGGAAACCGCAAGACAGTGCACTAATGACTGGACCTTACTAGGGGAGAGAAGTAAAGTCCAAGGGCCACAGGGGGCCTGTAGGATGTGGGGGGAACGGCGGAGTGAAGCCGGAGTCCCAATTCACTCTGTCGTTCCCTCCTCGCTTTAACCGGGCCCCCGGAGGAAGAGTCAGCACAAGTCGTGCAAAACCAGCGCAACAGCAGGTAATGAATTCCCTGGTCGCCTGATGAAGCCTAGACAATAGGATATAAGGTACCATTTGACCTCATTAGAATCAGGTTAATATACCTTGATTCACAGAGACCCTGACAAAAATCTGGTCTTCATTCACAGAGACCCTTACACACACGGTCTCTATCACTTTTTCTTCTTTTTAGGTCCTGAAGAAAGCCCACTTGACCCGCACGGGCAACCACGAGGGCTGAAACATGTCAACCTTTTTATGGACACCCCAAGTGCGTTAGATTCCTAATTAATCTTCCCACGCACAAAACAATTAAAAAAAAATATCTCGAACCCAGACTTCTTAAAATTACGAATCTGGGTATACGAGTTTTTTAACATCACTTTTTTGAGATTCACTACACTAAAAAACTCACTTTTTTCCCTGATCACTACTGTATTAACCAGTGGTTCACCTCCAGGTGGAGGAAGCAAAAAACCTACCCTATGATGATGCTGTCACGTTTTTAAGAGCTAGGCGGAGAATCAAGATATACTGCCAATCCAACCTCTGTACCTGAATGAGGGTTTTTTATCGGTATATTACACGAAAATTTGCAAACCCTGGTTACTTAGGTCAAGTGATCCATTCCCCATTTGATATCTGATGTCTAAATAAGGAAGCTGAATGGATCACAGTTCCTTCTTTCTCCCCCCTTCCTGATTTGATATATATAATTAAAATAAACATAGTTAAAAATATTTTTAAAAGTTTAAAAATTATAAGTAATATATATATATAGGTGCCGATTCCGATCCTGTAAAACCCGGGTACAAATGGTCGTACGGACGTTTTCTCCGTACGACTCGTACCCAGGAATTCCACCGTACAAACCAGCAAGTTCGATTCGTACAGAAATACCTTTTCCGTACGAATCGTAAAAAACACCGTGCGGCTAAAAAATACATACAATTCTGATCCTGGACAGCGCGTAGGTGACGTCCGCAGAGAGTCAGGCAGCGTTTTACGGACCAGCAAGTACGATTCGTACCCACAGCACTCCGCACGGCTATATTTTTATGGGAGCCAAAAAGTGCCGGAAAAGCTAAGTACGCCGCGATGCACGAGGAAAAGAGGGCCCAGTACGTGCCGTACCCCCACCCCCGTATGTACGCGCCGTACCCCCACCCCCGTATGTACGCGCCGTACCCCAGGACCATACCCCAGCCCCCCGTATGTACGCGCCGTACCCCCAGCCCCCCGTATGAACGTGCTGTAACCCCACCCCGTATGTACGCGCTGTACCCCCAGCGCATAGATATGGGGGTGGGGGTACGGCGCGTACATATACGTGGGCTGGGGGTACAGCGCGTACATACGGGGGGCTGGGGTACGGTCCTGGGGTACAGCGCGTACATACGGGGGTGGGGGTATGGCGCGTACATACAGGGGTGGGGTACGGCACGTACATACGGGGGTGGGGGTACAGCGCGTACATACGGGGGGCTGGGAGACGGGCCTGGGGTGCGGCACGTACAGGTGCGGGGCTGTGCTACGGTGGTGGGGTACGGTGCGGAGGGGGGGTACGGTGCTGACACACGGGGATACGGTGTTGACATGTGCGGGGTGGGGGGGGGCTGTACGACTCGTATCCGGGCACAAGTTTACCCATGTACATGTGTGCTACAGCGTTCGCTCCGTACGGGGCCTTTTACATGCGGTTGTGTATTCGGACGGGCGGTACGGATCGTACTTGCGCGCTCGGAATTCTGTTTTACGATTTGCACGTAAAAATGTCCGGCTCCCTATCGGACACTTTTTCCGAAGCTATTCGGACGTAAAAATTTCCGGCTCCCTCTCGGACCATTTTCCCGATGCAATTCGTATGTATTTTTCACGTACGAATCGTACTTCGCAGTTTGTATGGTACGGATACGATTCGTACGCAATTTTTTTTACCCGGATCGGAATCGGCACCATAATATAAAAATAAATTAAACATATACATATAATATATAATATATATAGTTACTTACTAATAATTTATAATAATATTTTAATAACTTATAATTAAAAAAAATATCATATACATTATAAATACATCTATGCACATAAAACAATAATATAAACAAAAATTAAATAAAATTATATAACAAATTAAAAAAAAAATATTTGTAATTTATTTAATATTAATTATATACTACAATAACTAAAATAATACAAAAAAGATTAGATAGCAGAGGTAATAACATTACTATTCCAACTCCAAACAGTGCATGCGTAGGGAAAATGTTGGATAACGTAGGGCTAAAAATGACTATTCCCACTCCAAGGAGTGCAACAGTAGGGAAAGTGTTGGATAGCGTAGGAATAAAATTTACTATTCCCACTCCAGGGAGGGCAACAGTAGGGAAAGTGTTGGATAGCGTAGGGATAAAAATTACTGTTCCCACTCCAGGGAGTCCAACAGAACGGAAAGTGTTGGATAGCGTAGGGGTAAAAATTACTATTCCAACATTAGTGAGTGCAACAGTAGCGAAAGTGTTGGATAGCGCAGAGTTAAAATTACTATTACCACTCCAGTGAGTGCAACAGTAGGGAAAGTGTTGGATACCGTAGGGGTAAAAATTACTATTCCCACTCCAGTGAGCTCAACAGTAGGGAAAGTGTTGGATAGCGTAAGGGTTAAAATTACTATTCCCACTCCAGAGAGTGCAACAGTAGGGAAAGTGTTGGATAGCGTAGGGGTACAAATTACTATTCCCACTCCAGTGAGTGCAACAGTAGGGAAAGTGTTGGATAGCGTAGGGGTAAAAATGACTATTCCCACTCTAGGGTGTGCAACAGTAGAGAAAGTGTTGGATAGCGTTGGGGTTAAAATTACTATTCCAACTCCTGTGAATGTAACAGTGTGGAAAATGTAGGATAGCGTAGGGGTTAAATTAACATACTTGTTAATTAAATAATTTTTGTAAAATAAATACCATATAAAAAAAATAATTCACTAAAAAATTAATAATAAATACCAGTAAAATTAAATTAATATTTACTTAAATAACATTAAATTACTTCCCACCCTATTACCCCATAAACACACAACCCACTACACTTAAAAACACCACAAATAATCGAATCGTCAATTAATCAATTAATACAAATTAATTACCAATTAATAATAAATTAACAATAAATTAATTAACAATAACAATAAATAAATACATTTATTTTAATTAATATAATTATAAAGTAATCAATTAAAACAAATTAATGACCACATAATAATCAATTAACAATAAATTAATTATCAATAACAATAAATACATAAATACATAATAATTAATTATAATTAAATTACTTCCTACCCTATTCACCTATAAACACTCAACCCACTATACATAAAAATTAACATATTTAATGTAATCATCAATTAACATTTTTAATTACCAATTAATAATTAATTATCAATAAATGAATAACCAATAACAATAAATAAAAACATATTAATAAATTAATCATAATTAAATTACTTCCCACCCTATTCCCCTATAAACCCAGAACCCACTACACATAAACATTAACATAATTAATTAATTAATTAATTAATCAATTAATAAAAATTAATTACCAATTCATAATTGATTAGCAATGAATTAACAATAACAATACATAAATAAAATAATACATTAATTCTAATTAATATAATGATAAAAAAGCAATGAATAAAAATTAATTACAAATTAATAATTCATTAGCAAGGAATTAATAATCAATAAAAATAAATAAAAACATATTCATTAATTAGTTATAATTAAATTACTTCCCACCCTATTCCCCTATAAACCCACAATCCACTCTGATACTAAAACGAAAATTTACTGAAAACATTTTCTAATTTCTAAATATTTCATACATATATTTTAAAATAATAAAAATACATAACAAAATTTTTAAACATACATATAAAATACATAACACTAATATAAATATCGATATTATTAACAACAATATTTTTGCTAACGATAATACTTACTTCGATATTACTAACTTCGATATTACTTACTTCGATATAAAAAAAAAGATATTACTTACCTTAAAGTCGATATTCTGGTCAACAATATTCTTGACATCGATATTCTGTCCCTGCGATATTAAAAACTCGATATTAGTGTAGGTCGATATTTAAAAAATCAATATTTTGACTGCTCACCTTTGTCAGCAGCGTGGAGCTTTCAAACACGTTCAGTCATTGCCATGGTCACACTTTCTACAGCTTAGTGGTATGCAACAGGTGCTTCAAAGCCATGTCAATCTGTTCTTCATTCTGGCAGGCAGATCAAACACACTTGGGCTAGCGCCACAGCCATGACGATAGGAACATTGACAGGAAATTCTCGGGCATGCTTCAATATGTTGTGGTTCCTCCACTGGGTGAGGTGACAAGCTCCCAGTTCAGAACACACCAGTCACTCTTGTGAGTCTCTGGTGGACGGTCCACAGCACTAGGGTCAACCACTTCTGTCCACACCAATAATCAGCAACTCCTGCCGGGTCGGCTCTATCCTTCTCTCTTACTCAGGCAGGACTCCTAAGGCATTTCCAGGACAAGACAGGCAATTATTCCTCCAGATCAGACTCTTGGGGGTCTATTAGAATGGCGGGCGGAAAAGCACCCCGACCGCCATGGAAGCAGGAAACAACCACCCGCCGGCACCGTGGGAAAACCGGCGGCCAAATTAGGATCAACCAGCAAAAAGCACTGACCGCGGCGGAATGAGGCCAAGAAAAACCGCCCGTAGCGGGCGGAGATGGCCAAAATCCGTCCGTGGCGGTCGGATTCGCAGTGGAAAAACACCAACCCACTGCAAGTATAGCGGAGACACCACACCGGAAATTGGGATATCCCCGACGGTCCCGTGGTACGTACCGCTATCTCTGACTGCCACGGTCGCACAATGGGATGAATGGGAGAGCCAACGGAAGAGCTGAAGCACAGCCACCGCGGCGGACGATCCGTAAAAAATGTGGCGGACGAAGCAAAAAACCCACAAGAAGGCCAAAAAGTTCACACAGACCAGCCATGGCCCCCAAATACACAAAACACACCCCAATGACACAACTACATGGCAAAAAGAAATATGCAAATCACAGGACAACACACCTGACAGCAACACCCCAATTGGACACACCCACATAGCTCAGTATAAAACCAGCCCCTTCCCTGACCACAATCCTTTGCAATACTCCAAGAGAGAAGGGACACATACCCCAGCTGACAGGAGAGGCAAAGGACACAACATCACTAGCCACACTACACACAACACCACCTCCACACCTGCATAAATTCCCCTCCGCACAACACACACCATACACATCACAACCACAACCACCACTCACACTCCTGCACCCACAACCACTTTGCACACCACACACCATGGCCACACAGAAAATGCCCAAATTCACAGAGTGAATTCAGTGAGTTGACAGTCATGGTAGATGAGATAGTCAGAGTGGAACCACAGATTTTTGGTAGCCTGGTCTAACAGATACCATTAGCCACAAGGACACAAATGTGGGCAAGTAAGGTCCAAAGGGTCAATGCAGTAGGGACCACCCCAAGATCAAAAAAGGAGATCATGAAGCGGTGGCATGATCTGAAGAGGGTGGTCAAGGAGAGGAGGAGCAAGAACCGTGAGCTGGCTCAGAGGACTGGCGGTAGCCCTCCCATTCCACAAAAACCATTCACACTATGGAAGGAGAAGGTGCTTGCCATACTCCATCCAGAGAGTTTCACAGGAGTAGCCGGGAGAGTGGAGGCTGGTAAGTACAAACAAATGACTACCGCCACTCTGCTATGTACTGTCTTGCACAACTACAAAGCTACACCACCTAGGACAAATTCCATCCATCCGCACCACACACTCACAAAAACATGTCTCACAGATCCAACATTCACCCACTCCCATTCACCCCAAACATAGCTACCAACATTACCATGGGGGCATGTGTACAGGAAGACAGCACTACAACTCCCACCATGCCCCCTGTCCCACAGCATCAGCAAGGTGGGGCCCTCCCCCTACCCCAACCAGAAGCATATGTCAGCCATTACACAACCCACATCAAACTTACAGGTAGGTAGCCATCTTCCCTGGGAGGGTGTCTGGGGTGGGAGGCCTGCACTACTACTCCCAACATTCCCTCTGTCCCACACCTGAGCAGGATGGAGCACTCCCCCACCCTGAAGCAGTTAGAAGCCAGCACAGTACACCAAACAAACTTACAGGTAGGTAGCCATATTCCCTGGGAGGGTTTCTGGGGGTGGGAGGCCTGCACTACAACTCCCAATATTCCCTCTGTCCCACACCTGAGCTGGATGGAGCCCTCCCCCCCACCCAGAAGCAGTTGGAAGCCATTACATCACCCTCATCAAACTAACAGGTAGGTAGCCATCTTCACAGTGAGGGTGTTTGTGGGTGGGAGGTCTGTACCACTACTCCCACCATTCTCCCTGTCCCACAGTCTAGTAAGATGGAGCCCTCCCCCCACCCCACCCAGAAGCATGTGTCAGCCATTACAGAACCCTCATCAAACTTACAGGTAGGTAGCCATCTTCCCAGGGAGGGTGTCTGGGGGTGAGAGGCCTGCACTACTACTCCCAACATTCCCTCTGTCCCACACCTGAGCAAGATGGAGCACTCCCCCACCCAGAAGCATTTGGAAGCCATTGCAGTACACTAAACACGCTTACAGGTAGGTATATATATGATTCTGGACCATGACCCCACTGAGCAGGATGTAAGCTGCCACCACGCACACAAACATGTGTGACATAACAAACCCACATTGGGGCACATTACAGGTAAGTAGACAGTATGTGCACCCACCCATTTGTCACAAATTCTAATGGTACCTTATGACAACCCCAGCCCACTCATTTCACAAAGAGGCATACCTACCCCATTGCCAAGCACAGTGTACACACAGGTAAGCTAAGAAAACTGTCACAGCTACCAAAGTGTGACACACCAATGCACAAGTAGAAGAAAGTCAGGGCACAATCATGCACAGCACCTATTTACATGTGCATCGCCATGGGACAAGTGCAACAAGGACCATTCGAAAAATATGAAAGCATGTGTGGTGGTACAAATCAAGATATGCACATGACAGGACAAAGGTATGCAGGAGATGACAATGGATAGTCCATGGCCAGATGTGACGTCTGCCAGGTCAGACAAATAAACAATGAGTTCTCAATTAAACATGTTGTGCCAGGCCATAGATGGCAACAAGTCCCTTTAATCCTTAATTGTGCACGGGTCGCATGGTAAGTCGTGACACCTCACACCATGGACAAGTAATGCCTGTACCACTGCATCATGTCAGGAAGCACAGTAGTGCACATAGTAAACAATGTGATGTTCTGTCAATTGTGCAGTGTACAAAAAGTGAATGACACACAGCTAACACAAAGCTTGCCGGGTGCAGTACAATGACCATTTCCAATCGGACCCACAGGTGACCAAGAACTCACTGCAGAGGACAACACCAGCAACCTGCAGAGCCAGTCTCCCTTCCCCCGGTACATGGACTCTCGGATGTTGACTCCCAGGATTCCATGGATAAAGAGTTTGAAGCCGGTCCATCTGGTGTGCCAGGGAGCAACAGGTCCCAGGACCCCATCGTCCCCCCCACCAGATCTTCGGCAACAACAACTTCATAGCAGACCCCTGCTGTCACGGCCTGTGCGGCCACCGCCACCACCACCACCACCACCACCAACAGTGCTGCCTGCAACACCCTCCCTATCCCAGAGGATGACCAGCACACACCACCGACAGGAGGGCAGGGAGAGGATGCGGGTGCCCACAGTGGTAAGGCAACAGGTCCATGGCAGCAGGGCAGGTGGGTGGGGCAGGGTCACCCACGGACACCAGGCGAGGCTTTGACCCAATCCCTGGAACACATCACCAGAGTCCTGGGCGCATACGAACAGGCCCACGGACAAACAGGCCGGTCGGACGAACTGTTGCACGAGCTCATCCTGCTGATGAGGTCCATCGACACCAGCATGGGACAAATCGTGGACCTCTTGGGCCAGCAAGTGGCGGTACTGAGGGACAGGCAAGCGCCACAGACAACACCTCCACCTCCCTCTGGTGGGCCACACGATGACAGCTCACCATCCTCCCCATGGCCCACAGAGAGGGGTGAGTCCTCAGACCCCACTGGCTCTGCAGCAGGGTCCCCCATGCTAAACGAAGAAGGGGCTGTCCCAAGAAGACCCTGGGAGTATCTGGAGGCAAAGTACCTGCCAGACACCAGTCACAGAGCCAGCTATGATGGCAACCCTCTCCACCACTGCATTGACTTATTGGACTGTCCTTCCCCACACTGCCTTGTGAATGGCATCTGTCTGTTGGACTGGGTCACCACATCAATGTGGTGTCTCATCTACCACAACTATCAACTCACTGCTCCACCCCCCCATGGAAATGTACACCCCCCTCGCATCTCACCATTGCAAGTAAAATATCCTTGCATACATGTTGTCGTGTCTGCTCCGTCTTTATTGCAGGATGTACAGTCTTCAACATGATCACAATGTACCAGAAGCATGGGCTGCATGTAGGCAAGGAGAAGTTGAAAGCACCTAGGGAAACACAACAGAACTACTTTCACTGGTCTGGGTGTGGCATCACAGACATCACACAACCCCTACCATCAGGATAACCCAACCTGCACATGTCACAATGGGCAACAAGTGTCAACATACACGTCCTGTAAATGTTCCCAAATGACCTGTCCCAGAAACATTGACAACTACCGCTGAGTCTACAAGTGGCTGCTGTTACAATTCTCACAAGCCCCTTCACAACAACAGCAATATCAGCAGACAATGGGTATGCTGCACATTGTCACCCACCTTCAAGTGAAGTAGCGTGTGATGAGCTGTTCACGCAGGTCTACACCTTCCTCCTCTCGACTGTCCTCATCACTGGACACGGGTTGGTTTGCAGGCTGGGGCCTTGGGTCCTCACCATCATCCAGGAGCAGAGGAATTTCCTTGCGAATGGCTAGGTTGTGGAGCATGCAGCATGCCACTACAATCTGACACACCTTCCCGGGCGAGTATGCCAGTGCACCTCCGGTCTTGTCCAGGCAGTGGAAACCTGACTCAAGCAGACCAAAAGGGTCCTGGGATTCCGCAGTGGGCTCAGGAACCAGGGACGGTTGGGATATGCAGAGCCACCTAGGTATGACAAACACAAATATACATTGCAATGTCGCAGAGACTGAGGGCAGCAGGTCACACACCCAGCACGCCACACAACTAGGCATACTCATCCACAATCCATGCACACTCGGGAAGCAGATTAGCCATCAGCTGGGGCACAATGCTATTCCGCAGGATGTAGGAGTCATGGGCTGAGCCTGGGAATTTGGCACACATGTGGGAGATGGTCATATCTGCCAGGCATACCACCTGCACATTGATGGAGTGGTAATGCTTGCGATTGCGGTAAATGTGCTCACTTCCCTATGGTGGCACAAGCCCGACATGGGTGCAATCAATGGCACCAACAACATTGGGGATGTATCCAAGGGGATATAAGTCTCCCTTCACAGCTGGCAATTCAGCATCCCTGGGGAAATGGATGTATCTGTCCTTGTATAGTATCATGGTGGACAGTACATCACGCAGCACCATGCTGAACATCAGTTGTGACATCCTACCAGCGCTGGCCACTGTCTCTTGGAACAATCCAGTGGAAAAAAAATGCAGGGCCGCCATCACCTTATAAGTAGGGGTGAAAGCTGTTGGATATGTCCTGCGAGGCTGCAGGTGGGGCTCCAACAGATCACAAAGGGTTCTTAGGGTGGCTCTGTCCAGCTGGCATTTCCGTATGATCGCAGCATCCTCCATGTTCTCCAGCACCGTCAAGTGACGAATCAAATTTGATCTCCTCCTATTGGAGATGATAGTGAACACATGTCAATGCAATACATCATGAGATGTGCACAGCACATCATGTTCTGGATGGCACAACAACAACAATGACTGACATCAATCTTGACTAACAGACCAGCTCACATGTAGGGGCACCTTCATGTACACAAAGGCCACACCTGTCAACTTACACAAGACAAGTACCTCAAACACCACCTTGGTCAATGTGAATGCACATAGGGATACGGCCACATTTCAAATGGGCATGCCTGGGAGTATAGCATCCAGCATATGTGTAAATAATCTAACCCACTATCTCATACCTAGCTGCTGTACCTGTCACACCTCAATGCGTCATTACAACCTGGCACACATCCACCATACAATGACCACAGTTGTCGCTGCAATGACGAATGTGTGCATGAGCAGACATGAGAGGCAATGCAACATAGTTCATCATTCATTGAGCTGAGCATCACTGTGATTGTCACTGTACCTCAACACATTGACATGTGTACACATTATAGTGTCCAGAACAACACTGTCCTGCCTACACCAACATCAAATCCATAAGTCACATATGAGTGGATACAGGCCAATCTACGAAATACACACACAAACATGGCATGTGTAGCCATCAGTGGAGTAAATGGAAGATTGGCCTAGTGTGCACAATGATGTTTCATTGACCATCTTGGCACTGTGCCCTGTTGATGTTTGACAGATGGGCATTTCAATTGTAGGATTGGCACCCAAATCGCAAAAGCTACCGCCTGGCAACGGCGGTTTGTCACCAGCACCCCCCATTCACACAAGTGTGGTACTGATAGGCATGGAGACTTGTGGAAATGGTGGTTGGCATGATCCGCCGCATGAATGGCAGAGCCTCGTGTCAATGCATGGCACCCATTTCGTGGTAGCTACTGCCTGGCACCAGCGGTGTGTCACCAGCACCCCCATTCACACACGTGCGGTAGTCATAGGCATGGAGACATGCCCATATGGTGGTGGGCATGCTCCGCCACCCAAATTGCAGTGCCTCGTGTCAATGCATGACACCCGTATCGCGGTAGCTACCGCCTGGCCCCAGCGGTGTGTCACCAGCACCCCCATTCACACAAGTGCGGTAGTCATAGGCATGGAAACATATGGAAATGGCGGTTGGCATGCTGCGCGGCATGAAAGGGGGAGCCTTGTGTCAATGCATGGCACCCATATTGCGGTAGCCACCGCCTGGCACCAGCGGTGTGTCACCAGCACCCCCATTCACACAAGTGCGGTACTGATAGGCATTGAGACATGTGGAAATGGCGGTTGGCATGCTCTGCCGCATGAATGGCAGAGCCTCGTGTCAATGCATGGCCCCCATGTCGCGGTAGCTACCACCTGGTACCAGCGGTGTGTCACCAGCACCCCCATTCACACAAGTGCGGTACTGATAGGCATGGAGACATGTTGAAATGGCGGTTGGCATGTTCCGCCGCATGAACGGCGGAGCCTCGTGTCAATGCATGGCACCCATATCGCGGTAGCTACTGCCTGGTACCAGCATTGTGTCACCAGCACCCCCATTCACACAAGTGCGGTACTGATAGGCATGGAGACATGTGGAAATGGCAGTTGGCATGCTCCACCGCTAAAATCGCGGTAGCGCACACCGGGCCCCTGCGGTGTGTCACCGCCATGGTGCTTGCCCTAGAGCCAATGCGAAGCTCGGTAGCGGTGGCATGATGCAATTTTGAAGATCGCGGTAGGCGTGCTCTGCTACCGCGGAGGCGGACATCGGCTGCATTTGAAAGATACACCATTGCGGTAGCGCACCCTGGGCCCCAGCGTTGTGTCACCGACGTGGAGCATGCCCTTACAGCCAATGGGAGCCATGATTGAGGTGACATGATGTAATTTTGAAGATCGCAGTAGGCGTGCTGCGCCACCGCGGAGGCGGTCATTGGATGCATTTGAAAGAGGCAGACCTGGACCACCAATTGCTGCAGCTTGGCACCTTTGAAACGACCCCAGGGGGTTATATATGTGTGGGAGTGAGCCTCACATTTCTGCTGCTCCCAGAACCTGCTGCCTGAGACCCCTCACCTGCTGCTGCCTCCAGGGACTGCTACCAGAGACTCCTCACCTGCTGCTGCCTCCATGGACTGCTAACTGAGACCCCTCACCACCCAATTCCGCTGCTGTCGTCTCATGTCCACAGTGATGGCAAGGACAGAGAAGATCAGTGCCAGTCCCTTCACGAGCGAGGAGCTGGAGGTCCTGGTGGACGAGGTGCTCACACAGTACCCATGGCTATATAGTGCCCCAAATGTCGTGGTAAGTCTTCGACAGTGGTGGGGTAGGGCAGGGGGGCCACACATGTAGTTGGACTGATGCTGTATGTGCCTGGGAGTGTGGGGTAGTGTCATGCACTGCCTGAAATGCTGTCTCCAGTGGGAGGGTGTGTATACCCAATGCCACAGCTTTCCCTCCCTGCACATGTATGTATGAGTGACCTGTGTTGTGTTGTCAGCCATACAGTGACACAGAAGGTTGTTCATGCTGTAGTCAGGACAGTGATTGCTTGGCTTGATGGCTGTGTGTGCGCCTGTAGTCCATCTCAGTGTGAGCCCAACTGGCCTGCACAGTCCCAGCCAACAAAGACAAGGACACCTCACTGAACTTACAGAGTATGACATGAGTCTTTTCACATTGCACTCCAGCTATGTGCCATCTCAGCAGTGTATTTTGCACACAACTGCCCTTGTGAATGGCATTTTGTATTTGTGAGATCATGTCCGTCAATGTGACCACCATGACACATTCATCTATTCACAGGACAGGGACATTGATGGCTGCGCAGTCTTGGACGCAGTGTGTCCACCCCCAAACACAGATTGACATGTGATGTATGTATTGCTCAAGCCAACAATGGACTGGAAATGTGGGCAAGCTACATGGGTGTTTCAGTGCTGGCATCCTGCATGTGCGTGAGATGTGCAGGGACTGTGTTCCCCTCACACCTGCATGCTTTAAAATCAGATTTTCCCATGCAGTTGTTCCATGGGAGCTGTACTGTAGTCTCTGATTGACATATCGTTGGATATGCGATGATTTTGTATCTTGCTGCTATACTGATAGATGTCGGTACATGACACTGTGTCACTGATCATTTCCCCCTCTTGTCTCCCATGCCTGCATCTCAAGGTACACCAGCGTAAGGCCGTGTGGAGGGCCATTGCAGCCAAGGTGTAAGCTCTGGGGGTCTCAAACCGACGGCGCACCCACTGCCACAAGAGATGGGACGACATCAGCTGGCTGGCAAAGAATGTGGCGGAGATGACCTTGGGGTTGCTTCCTCGCACTGGGCATTTGGCACGGCACAGCATGACACCACTAATGGGGCGCATCTTGGCAGTGACACATCCTGAGCTAGATGCACATTTGAAGGAGCATCAGCAGCAAGCCAGGGGTGAGCATTTGGGGAGTCTGACTTTGGCTGGGAGTGGCTGCATGCGTACAGAGCCTGTGCCAGCGCTGGCCTATGTGATGTTGGTAGTGTGATGCTGTGGCATGTAAGTGGCTGCTGGCCTGGGTGCCGGTGGCATGCATTTGCTCTACCTGGACTTACAAAGGTGAATTGGATGCTGTGCCTTCACATTACATTCTGAGTTGTGCTCTTCAGGTTTCTTGTGCATTGGGGTAGTCTTGGGAATCCCATGAGAGGGAACGCCAGTGTGCCCGATCTGACTGTGCGTTCATCAATGCGTCCATTGCATGAACCCAGATTGGGGAGGCCTACACATCTGACAACAATGTGCACCATTCTATTGTCCCCAAGGTACGACATAGTGGGTGGCATGGGCTAATGTCCATTGTGGACTATCATGTTGTAGTCTTGAGGAAATATGAATTTTGTGATCAGTTATGTCCCCTATCGTAGACCCCAACGGCTCCATGTGCATGCTATAAGTACATGTATGTTCCCTCCAGTTCCAGTTTCGAAGACGCAAATACATGTGCGTCCACCGTCAACATGTCCTCTTTCAGATCCACCATGAATGGGTCAGATATTCCATTCCTAAGTATGAAAGGCCACCGACTTTATGTGGTTCACTTTCCACATTTTACAGATTCAGGCGAGTAGGCCCTGAATTCTGCCATCAAGCCTTTCCTGCTTTCTGTCTCTGGAAGCTCCAGCCCGAGCCTGCATCTGTATCCATGAACTTTGTCCTACTCCCTGCGCGGCTAACGGTGCCTGATCCAGCCTGTTGCCTGCCAAAAACTGTATTTCACCTTCAAGATTATCTGCTTCGCTCCTCATCTGATGCATTCCTGTCTAGTAGTTTAGGTAAACATTCCTCCAAGCTACCGTGCAAAGAGGCCAGGCCTCACTGTCCTCGTGCAAGTAAATTCATAGCCCTGTTACCATGGAAGATTCCTGCCCCCTCTCATCGCATGTAGACACTTAGGCGCTTGTACACGCACTAACAGTCAGTATAGAATAGATTCCGTCCGAGAGACCTTTCCTTTTGGATAAAACAGTTCTTTAAACATAAGATATTAGATATGATTTGGGATTAGGTTGACATGACCCCTCAGACTTCTGTCTCCACATGTAGAGCTAAATGTCAAGTCCCCTTCACCCTCTAGTTGCACGTCAATCACACGTCATGCCGCTGCGCACGCATCTCTGCCAAATATTTCTGCTGACATTGCAGGATTCTCTTATGGATCCACCCATTTGTGACATCATGTTTAATGACGTATTTTAGTTACACCCATGTTTACGCCTTTTTTTGGTCACGTATGCATATTTTATCTCTCTTATCAACTGTTACGCCTCCTGCATCTGTTACACTATAATGTAATTCTTATAAAAGTGATTACCTGTCAATAATGTATCGCCTTCCTTCCTGAACCCTCATGGTGATGGAGTGTGAAGCCTGCAATTCGAATTGTATTTCCTTTGTAGAGGAATAAAGCCTTTTAAAACCTCTAATACCACGGATTCTGCCTCTTATATTTACTGAGTTATTCTTACTAGACTTTACCGCATAAAAAATAGTACCGGTAATGAAAGATTTACCACAGAAATTGGCGCCCGAACAGGGACACTTTCTCATCTCACGCGCCGGAGGTGCGTTGCAGGCCCGGTCTCCTGCCACAGCTGAACGGACAAAAAACGCGTATCTGCAGGATTTCCTGTATCTCCCTCCGGCCAAGCGGGGGTGACTGAGGCTGCGATCAACACCCAGACGAGGCGGTGAGAAGTGCGAAGTATCCCGACCAGAGCCTAGCTGAGAGAGCAAGATCCGAGGTATACAGAGGCCCACCAGGTTCCGAAGTTCCGAGTCCAGTCGAGTCCAGTCCGGTCCAGTTTCAGTTCAGTTCCGAGGCCTTCCGTTCCGCGCTACCCGGTGAGTACCATTGCCGGGGAGGCATTTTAACGTGCACATAGTCTGTGCCGGTCAAGACGGGTTTGGGTACACAAATCCGGTCTGCACTGTTTCAGCAGTGTATCTGTGCTGTTTAGCAGTATATCTAGTATGTCTTGCATATAAATAAGTATTACCTAGTGTCAGTATTATGTCAGTAACTAGTTTCCTATTAGTCATCATTATTCGTTAAATGTTAAATGTTTTAATACGTTCTATACATTGTGGTGTGAATGACTGTTCATTATTGTGTTTATTTGTATTAAGTGTGTTTAAAATTAAGTAACCAGATCTAAAAATGCCGCTCTTTTCGAAATTAAGACAGATCAAAACTAGAAAAGGGGTACTCGAAGAAGCTGTTCCCATCCCACCTAGGGACACTCCAGGGTACTTTATGTATCATAAGCATGGCCTAGATGCTGTGTTATTCCTTGATTTATGGGTGGACTACACCAAAGAGTTACCAGAGAGTCAGAGATGGCCCGCAGCGGGGACCTGGGATGCAGACTGCATCATGAGAGTAGAAGAAGAATTATGGAAAAAGAAAGCCAGACAGTCACAGAAAGATGCCATTGAATTATGGCGTAAAGAATCATATAGACGTACAGAAAAAGCGCTCAGACAGGAAGAGAAAGGTAGGGAAAATTCGAATAAAACCCGAGAAAATCTATTAATAGAGGAAGGTACCCGAGTAAAAACAGAACAAGTAGATAGACAAAGAAATACTCTTATGAATGGTATGTATCCTCTTCTGGCCGAAGGACTACCTAAGGCTACCCCGGAAATACCAAAAGACTTGACTCCTCCATTGCTCCCGATAAAAGCACATCCTAAAACAGCAAAGGACGTTTTCCTTTCCTCCTATTTAGATGACGTAGCTCCCGAGTATGCTAATACCATACCACACACACCGCTTGCCGATGGTGCACAACACCAAGAGCATCCGTCTGTATCCCTGCAATCACAAACTCCTACACCAGTTCCCACAGGTCCGTCCGTTTCTACTGTTTTTCCCGCATCCACAATTTCTATCTTACGTCCAACGAATCCTTTCGTGCCTAGCACCTCAGATGGTGCTACAGGAGGTACGACAGACATGTTTGCCACCCCGCCGCGAAATAAACAGACCCTTAGAGATTTAGCACTCCAACGTACACCCCAACTAGTGACATCCGACATGTTTAAAGAACATCTTGTGGATTGTAGATACGATCCAGTCCCAGGTAAACAGGACAGATTGCTAATATCATCACTACGTATACGACGAGCTACATTATATCTAATGACGATACCAGGAATGGTTGAACATCTAGACAATATATATCACTTTGTCCAAACAGGGCGAGGCCCAGAAAGTATTAACGAAGCTATGGAATACCAGAAAGTGGATGTACAAAGACAACTACTACGTTTTTTCATAAACTGCGTGATCAGGAACCAAGACAGGCCTGGGGCAGATCATGATACCATGCAAAAACTTGCCAAATGGGGTCAGAATATATCAGAAGAGAAACATGATAAACAGGCGTGTATAATCGCCATGTATCGAAAAATCCGCAAGGAAGTAGAACGAATACATAAAGAAAGACGAGAAGCAGACAGAATTGAATCAGAGGGAGAGGAGGAGCAAGAATCAGAACAAATAGAAACGATAGCTTACGTAGGTAGAGGAAGACCCCATAATAATACTAGAGGCTTCAATGATCCGATATGTCCGATATGTCCAGAATGTAATAGACATTTTCAAACCCCTATGTTAAATACAAGGTCCTCTGAACACCTATTCCAAGCCGCTGATAAATTACTCCGAGATCGAAGGGGGTACCATATGCTCGATTCCATGGATGAACAAGAATTGGCCAGGTCAGCAGTACAATGGGCCGACAGTCCCGACAAATACAGTGATGATGCACTAGCACACACGTTTCTGAATCTTACCCCATACGAACAGCGTTTAGCTAGTATATACATGATTCAACACCTCCTTATATTATATAAAAACCAACACTCCGATCCAGGACCCTTACCTGACATATTGATAGAACTACTCACGAATAAATGGAGAGGGTCAGGTACTGATTTGATTCAAGAGATTCTAGAATTTCGAAACCAGTATATAACTTTCGTGTGCCCAGAACACGTCCCAGTTCCCACTATGGGAAGAAAAATGTATCACATAGATAGACTGAATCCGTTACGCGAAGTACACCCAATCAGAGGTGAAGTTAATAACTTTACACGCGTGTTTGTGTACACGCCTATAACTAAAATCGAATTATTAGAAATGAAGAAAGTAGTACCCAGCCATGACAAGGATCCAGCAGGTTTCCACCGTGAGATAAAAGACATGCTACTCATGGGAGAATATACCTACCCCGACATTATGAAAATACTGAAAGTGTTAATGCCTGCCGGTGTTTACGAGAAACTCAAAGAAAAGGAATGGGAGGTGGGAGACCAAAAGATAGATTGGACAGCATTAGAAAACGAAGAAAAGGCCCGAGCTGCAGGAGCAGGGCTTGGGGAAAGGACTACAGCATTACCAGGATTACTAGTGCAGGTACTGCCACGTTTATTAACTACGAAAAAGGAGGACTGGGGTGCAATCTCAGCCTGTAAACAAAAGCAAGATGAAGACACTAGTGATTTCTATTCCCGATTTGAAAAATGTTTTGGTATAAATAGTGGCATAAAAGCAAGTAGCGAGTCATATCCACATCTGTTTGTGACAAAATTAGTTGAAAATTCCCTACCGCAAGTTAAGAATAGAGTATTGAAATTTGAGAGTACCTGGCAAGGAAACACCCCGTCACAGATGTTACAGATGTTACAATATCACCACAATAGAATTAGAGAAGAACAAGAACATGAACAAAGACGTATGAAAGATACAAAAATGAAAATGCTTGTTGCTCAGTCAGTTCCAGCTGATGGTCATCAAAAGGGTGATTCCGCAGGGCCAACGAAAGGGACATGTAACTATTGTAAACAACAAGGTCATTACATACACGATTGTCCAGTCCTGAAACATAATATTGCCACAGGTAGAACCCAAGAAAGACCACGTCCACCTAGACAGGATCAGAATCAACAACAAATTCCTCAGCATGCACAACCTAGGTTAGCTCCGCAACAGGTACCTCCACAACAGACCATAGCACCACCACCAGCGCAGCCTATTGCTGCCACACAAGCGACAACGCAACAGATGTACCAGTATGCACAAGCAGATTATCCCGATTATCAGCGATACACATGAAATAGCCTAGAGAGGGAAGTTGGCTTACCCCTTATTGAGGTTCCTGTAGATCAAGAGGGACCTTATGTACATAGTGAACTATTAGGGGAAGACAGAAAGTTTTTACTTGATACAGGGGCAAGCAGAACAACTATACGACGCAGTGAAGTTCCAGGGGCACCCCTCTCAGGCTCACAGAATATTTCCCTTGGATTCTCAGGAAAGCCTATCATTAATGAAGTTACGCAGCCTCTTCCACTTACGGTTGGTCCATTGACACGTACTACAGATTTATTGCTTACTAAATCATGTCCGGAAAACTTGTTAGGTATAAAAACATTGAAAGCTCTAGGAGCTATAATATGTTGTTCCCCGGAAGTAGTACGATTATTTTTACGTGATTTTAAAGGTCACTACGTGTCCAGAGACATGGATCACCGGCTGCAGAGTTTACCTACGCATTTATGGGCACAAGGCCCCACTGATGTTGGTTGCATGAACATTACACCATATCGAGTCACACTAAAAACAGGAGTAGTACTACCACGAATGCGACAATATAGGTTACCACCAGATGCTGTTGCGGCTTTGCTGCAAATCATTGACGAACTCATTGCACAAGGAGTGGTTGTAGAAACCGACTTCAATATATGCAATTCCCCGATAATTCCGATTCTTAAAAGAACGGATCCAAAAGCACCACCAGTATATCGATTAGTTATTGACCTGCGCGAATTAAATAAATGTATTGTACCACAATACCCTGTGGTCCCAGATATCTCTTCATTACTAACTGCTATTGATTCAGAAGCAACGTTCTTCACTGTAATTGATCTCAAAAATGCTTTCTTTAGCGTCCCAATAGATCCGGAAAGTCAATATCTGTTCGGATTCAGTTTAAATGGACGAAGTTTTAAATTCACACGCGCACCTCAAGGATTTACAGAAAGTCCCAGCATCTATAGCCAAGCACTAAAACGAGAACTTGACAGTATCCACATGCCAGTTAACACTGCCTTGCTTCAATATGTTGATGATCTGTTGATCACCGCCCGAAGCGAACATGAATGTGAAACAGCGTCACGGACGGTTTTAAAATTTCTGGCCGACAAGGGGCACAAGGTGTCCCCTTCTAAGCTGCAATTCTGTGTCCCGCGAGTTGTCTACCTTGGGCACTCGCTGTCCAAGGAGGGAAGACAGCTTACACCCGACCGCATCCAGTTAATTGCTAACATGCCACCACCCAAGACACAAAAGGGGGTGCGGGCTTTTATAGGCCTCACTTCATACTGTAGGCAGTGGATCCCTCAATACGCATTTCTAGCAAAACCACTCATCCAGTTGACAACACAGGAGGCCGCCACATCGACTGTCCTCCCTTGGACTCAAGAACATACACATGCTTTTGAAAACTTAAAGAAAGCTTTATGCCAAGCACCTGTTTTAGCAACACCATGTTACAATAAACTGTTTACACTATTTGTTACAGAACGCGAAGGTACTGCCTTGTCAGTACTCACTCAGGAACAAGCAGGATCACACAAACCATGTGCTTATTTCTCTAGTACATTAGATCCAGTAGCTCAGGCTCTTCCTGCGTGCCTGAAATCAGTGGCAGCAACAGCTTTAGCAATCAGACAAAGCGATGCCATAGTGTTAGGACATCAATTGACAGTACAAGTACCACACGCAGTAGAGGTTCTCTTGAACCGCACACAAACACAACACTTGACTATAGCGAGACTCACCGGTTACGAATTGACATTGTTTCAGCCACACATAGAAATTAGACGTTGTAATACGTTAAATCCTGCCACACTTTTGCCCGTAAATGGAACAGATCCATTAGCACATGATTGTATTGAAGTCATTACTATCACAACGAAACCCAGACAAGACTTGACAGATATCCCTTTATCAGATCCAGACTTGACATTGTATGTAGATGGTTCATGTATGAGAACAAGTACAGGAGAGTTAGTGGCCGCTTACGCAGTCACAACAGACACTGAAGTCATTGAAACAAATTGTATTAACACTTTGTCAGCTCAAGCAGCAGAGCTCATCGCTCTGACACAAGCCTGTACTCAAGCAAAAGATAAGAAAGTCAACATATACACAGATTCACGTTATGCATTCGGAGTCGTCCATGACTTCGGCGTGCTGTGGCGAGAGAGAGGTTATCTAACTTCTCACGGTGCCCACATCCAACACGGACCCCTCATTCAAGCCCTATTAGACGCGATTCATCTACCTACTGCGATATCAATTATGAAATGCAAAGCCCATACAAAAGTTACCGATATCATTTCTCAGGGTAATGACCTAGCTGACAGAACAGCTAAACAGACTGCTCAGAACCAGACTCATACAACTGACGCGACAAAGACAATAGTTCTGACACCAACATATTGCATGACAGTTAAGGATCCCGCCCTTGATATAATTGACATACAGACACATGCTACACCAGAAGAAATAAAGAAATGGACTGAATTAGGAGGGATCCAAACGGATCAAGGATGGATAACGAAGGAAAAATCTATATGGTTTCTTCCCGATTCCATGGTTCAAGTCATCATTAATACAATACATAGTCCAGCGCACCTAGGAGAAAAAGCTATGCTAGACAGCATTCAACACATTTGGTTCAACAAACATCTACGAGCCGCAGCTAAACAAAAAGTTCGTACCTGTATGATATGTTGTCAGTTTAATCCAGGTAAAAGCATCCCCGTAGAACAGGGTGGATTTCAACCTCCCGATCATGCTTTTGAAGTCCTCCAGATGGATTATATCCAGATGGAACGATGTCGAGGGTTCAAATATGTTCTCGTAGTTGTCTGTGCTCTTTCCCGTTGGACAGAAGCCTACCCGGTTTCAGATTACACTGCCCCGACTACTGCTAAACAGTTAGTTCGAGAATTCTTCCCACGGTATGGTTTGCCACGTGTTGTCTACTCAGATAACGGCCAGCCATTCTCATCGGAACTAATGAAACACGTTTCACTCTTATTAGGCTACCAATGGAAATTCCACTGTGTCCGACATCCTGAGGCAGCAGGTCTCGTGGAACGCCATAATCAAACTCTGAAAATTAGATTGTCCAAAATATGTAGAGAAAAAGGTGTCGATTGGATAGTAGCCTTACCAGTTGCACTCTTTTACATGAGAATGGTAGCACATTCTCGAACAGGGCTATCCCCGTACGAGGTGATCTTCGGTAGACCACCAAATATGTGGGGGACGCCTATACCTCGCAAAATCACTGATGTTGACTGTAATATGCTGACAGATTACCTGGCTTCCTTGATGTCTGCACTACAATCTTGTCGTTCACAGGTAGCTGCAGCTTTTCCCGATAACACTGAGGTAAAGCCCCATGACGTGGTTCCAGGTGATATGGTCCTAGTGCGGAATTTCGACCGGAAGACCCAACTGGAGCCTAGGTGGAGATCGCCAAAGCTTGTTCTACTGGCAACAAGGACAGCCGTGAAGATCGAGGGACGTAAAGGGTGGTTGCACTCGAGTCATATCAAGAAATTTTATGGACTACCGTCCAGTGTGGACACTAAGCCCTGCATTTCCTCACAGACTGATTCAAAGCTCCCCTTGGTTGAACCCATGAAAACTGAACTTTATAAACTAAAATTAAGGTCTAGTAAGTCAGACAATTTGATTGTTTAAGTCCTCTCCAAGGTGAATCGGTTGAATTTGTCTCTGACATGTATCCTCTAGACCGGAATAGAGAAAGAAATCAACAGATGCAGCTTAAAAAGCATGCGTATTGTAAATCACTTCGTAGTCACTGTACAGTAACATTATTAATTTTATTTTCTCTAAGTCTTCTGATCATCATTTTTAGTATATTGCTGCATATGTATTACCCTATTTCTAAACGTGCTTACAATGTTACTGCTGAACATTCTTTTAGCGAATTACCTCCGCATGAGTTGTCCTATAGATTTGCGCTGCGCAACAACACTTTTATTAGTATGTTACATCATTCCCATCAGACAAGCAATGCTACAAATTGTTGGATATGTGGCCGACTCCCTCCCTATCAGAACTATAAGGGAGTTTTGCCCCTCTTTCCATATCCGTTCACACACAATGGCTCCTGTGGAGCATGGTTTAGTCTGATTAATTCCCTAGATTCGAATTCCGCAGTTTATCAAGACAACTGGGTATGGGGAAACCTGAACCTAGTTTTGCTTAAAGTCTGCTACCCTAACAAGGAGGGACTTCCCAAAAGAACAGGAACTGATCTAGAAAATGAAGTATATGGATTAGGTAATTTTACACTTAACCTCATGATCCTGAATGTTGAATCCGAAGCCACACCAATCTTGCCCGCTATGTCAGTATTCCCAGTTAAAGGGGAATTATGTGTAAGAAAGAATGGTTCCATACACATGGGCCATAGTAAATGCACCACTGTAATAAACTTCAGTGATCAAGGCAAATCTACATTTAGAGCTTCTCGTCATTCCTACTTCATATGTGGCCAGACCGCATACATACGCCTACCTCTAGATTGGGATGGTACCTGTTACATAGCATTCCTTCTGCCACCTGTTTTCCTAGCTCCTCCTGATTATCACAGAAATACCCATTTAGTACACAATAGACAGCAGAGAGATCTCCCGATTGTCGATTACACTGAAACGGCATGGGAACAATACACAGATTTCAATAAAGGTTTCTTTCCCTATATAGGAACAGTCACTAATAGTAAGCTGATACGTAGATTAACTAGAACCCTTGAAGCAGTAGTAAACGAGACTACGTCCGCCTTAGGCAATTTAACAGAAGAGCAGTCTGCTATGCGGATTGTTGTGCTTCAAAATCGTCTTGTCCTTGACGTCATCCTGGCCGATAGGGGCGGAGCTTGTATGGTCATCGGATCAAGTTGCTGCATTTTCATACCAGAAAATTCGCCGTCAGTATATAAAGCCATTACCCGCCTTCATAAGATTATAAGCCAGATACACCAGAGTTCAGGCACCTGGACTTGGTCCGGTTGGTTCTGGGGCGTGTTGTCAGCCTGGGGATGGAGGATCCTATCCTTCCTAGGTATTGGCTTTCTCATACTATTCAGTTGCTGCTTATGTCTACAATGTGGGCCAGCGATTTGTGGCCTGTGTGCCACATCGTGTATCCCACCTCCAAGTTTTCGTTCAA
Source organism: Triturus cristatus (assembly GCF_964204655.1). Classification (NCBI taxonomy): domain Eukaryota; kingdom Metazoa; phylum Chordata; class Amphibia; order Caudata; family Salamandridae; genus Triturus; species Triturus cristatus. The sequence goes on from NC_140595.1 coordinate 744,678,723, forward strand.
AACCTCGGAAGAAGAAAGAAGAACAAATGATGCTATATGAACAGATCGATGGATTGATGAAGATCGATATCTCCTGAGGGTCCGTAGGGGACAAGGAGGGAATGAGGAAATATGAATTTTGTGATCAGTTATGTCCCCTATCGTAGACCCCAACGGCTCCATGTGCATGCTATAAGTACATGTATGTTCCCTCCAGTTCCAGTTTCGAAGACGCAAATACATGTGCGTCCACCGTCAACATGTCCTCTTTCAGATCCACCATGAATGGGTCAGATATTCCATTCCTAAGTATGAAAGGCCACCGACTTTATGTGGTTCACTTTCCACATTTTACAGATTCAGGCGAGTAGGCCCTGAATTCTGCCATCAAGCCTTTCCTGCTTTCTGTCTCTGGAAGCTCCAGCCCGAGCCTGCATCTGTATCCATGAACTTTGTCCTACTCCCTGCGCGGCTAACGGTGCCTGATCCAGCCTGTTGCCTGCCAAAAACTGTATTTCACCTTCAAGATTATCTGCTTCGCTCCTCATCCGATGCATTCCTGTCTAGTAGTTTAGGTAAACATTCCTCCAAGCTACCGTGCAAAGAGGCCAGGCCTCACTGTCCTCGTGCAAGTAAATTCATAGCCCTGTTACCATGGAAGATTCCTGCCCCCTCTCATCGCATGTAGACACTTAGGCGCTTGTACACGCACTAACAGTCAGTATAGAATAGATTCCGTCCGAGAGACCTTTCCTTTTGGATAAAACAGTTCTTTAAACATAAGATATTAGATATGATTTGGGATTAGGTTGACATGACCCCTCAGACTTCTGTCTCCACATGTAGAGCTAAATGTCAAGTCCCCTTCACCCTCTAGTTGCACGTCAATCACACGTCATGCGGCTGCGCACGCATCTCTGCCAAATATTTCTGCTGACATTGCAGGATTCTCTTATGGATCCACCCATTTGTGACATCATGTTTAATGACGTATTTTAGTTACACCCATGTTTACGCCTTTTTTTGGTCACGTATGCATATTTTATCTCTCTTATCAACTGTTACGCCTCCTGCATCTGTTACACTATAATGTAATTCTTATAAAAGTGATTACCTGTCAATAATGTATCGCCTTCCTTCCTGAACCCTCATGGTGATGGAGTGTGAAGCCTGCAATTCGAATTGTATTTCCTTTGTAGAGGAATAAAGCCTTTTAAAACCTCTAATACCACGGATTCTGCCTCTTATATTTACTGAGTTATTCTTACTAGACTTTACCGCATAAAAAATAGTACCGGTAATGAAATATTTACCACAGTCTGGGTCTGTGTTGTCCCCTTCTGTTCCATCCAGATCTGTCATTGGCACCAAGTATTGTGCCCCCATCATGTCCCTAGGTGTGCTCAGTGCTAGTTGTGTGTCTGTTTGAACAGAGCCACGAGCAGGGTGTTGTGCTGTGTGGTCATCACATGGCTCACTCATGCCTGAGTTTCCAGTTTCCACGCACTGCTTGAGTCAATATAGTGAGTTGGCACAATGTGATTGCACAGGGTGGTGTGTAACATGTAGATTTGGTCATCTTTTGTGATGCATTGCTTGCATATGGTTGTTCTGTTGCTGTCACTGACCTGACCCTACATATCTCTATCTCATGCAGCATCACCTGTTGTCATGGAGGGACAGGAGGCGGACACCAGTGGGGGTGAAACTAGCACAACAGCTGCACAGGAGCCCAGTCACACAGATGTCACCAGCGCCTCAGAGGGGGACAGGATTCTACTGGAGGAATCCCAGCCTGAGACGCAAAGCACCACATCATCCGATGCCAGTGGGGATGCATCCATGTTGGAGGGCACAGGGAACGGGGACTCTGTATTGACTTCCACCACACAGTGGCCAATGCCGACCCTCCCAGACACTTCCTCTGGTGCTGCCCGTCTCCACCTCAGTAAGAGGGGAAGAGTGTCCTTCACCCCTGGCACCGCTGCCCCTGTCCCCCCTGCTGCCATCAGTGCTGAGTCTGTGGACCTTTTGCGCCAGCTGTGTGTAGACGAGACAGCTCTGCTCGATGCCTTCATTGACCAAGACAAGAAATTGGCCCAGGTGGTTGCTTTCATTGAGGGCATACATTAAGACGTGGGTGGGCTGCACCGGACAGTCCAGGCTTTGTCATCAACTGTGACGTCTGCCCTGCAACAGGCACATACTTACAGTCTAGCTCCGGTCCCTTTGTCCACCCCCCTGGCTGTGGCCACGTCTGACGATAGTGACCACGGTCCACATACGTCAAAGTCACAATACAGCACACGAAGCACACAGCAGCAGCAACCCAAGCGGTCCCAGGCACAGACACCATCCCCACAGAAGACCAAAGTCACCCCAGAGCGCAGGGAGAAAAGCCCGCCAGGCAACACCAGTGGACAAAAAGCAAAGCAGAAGACCTCAGGCACACATGCCTCAGTGGCATCCCCATCCAAGGACTCTCCTGCCCCTAAAGCATTGTGCAAAGAGAAGCATACAGTGTCTGTGCCCACCAAGGAGGTGGCGCATGCCAAGGGTACACCTAGGAAGGGCTCCAAGGCAGAATCACCAACCAACTCGACTCCCATTCCAAGCCCAATGAAGCAGGGGCCGGAGAGCACTGTAGGGGTAACACCTAGTAAACAGGGGAAGGGGGGGGCAGAGGCAAAGCCAGGCAAAGCATTCCGCTGGGTCCAGCACATCACCAGAGGGGCTGCCAGCACGTGCACCTGCAGCAGCTGTGGTGGTGAGTGTGCCTGTTGTGCCTACACCACTTCCCATTGATCCACAGTCAGTCAAGCCATTTAGGATCCCCAAGAAGTGGAAGGGCACCCCTCCACAATCTCCCAGCCACACTGTGTCTCCTGTCTGCATGACTCCACATCCACGTGTCACTACACCACCTGGTCCAAGCAGCCCTCCGGCTTGCCAAGCCACTGATAGCTCTACCTCAGCTGTTCCGCTCTCTCGCCGGTCAAGTGCCCCAACAGACCCCGAGACAGCCAACTCCCAGTCCGCCTGACAGCCAAGTCTGAGTGGTAGTCACCCTCACACACCTGTCTCTTACACAGGTGGGCCTTTACTGCACATTGTTGGCCCCTGACTGTGTTGCTGACCATGGAAAGGTACAGTCGCACACATTCCATGTGCAGCTTCTCATGGACATACTCTGCACTTCGTTTTGGCCACTGGGCTTGTTGCTCTTTGCTGTGTTGAACTATTCCCTGTGCAGCTTCTCATGGATATACTCTGCACTCTGAACTGGCCACTGGCCTTGTTGCTCTTTGCTGTGTTGAACTATTCCCTGTGTAGCTTCTCGTGGACATACTCAGCACCCTGAACTGGCCACTAGCCTTGTTGCTCTTTGCTGTGTTGAACTATTCCCTGTGCTGTGCAGCTTCTCATGGACATACTCTGCACCCTGAACTGGCCACTGGCCTTGTTGCTCTTTGCTGTGTTCAAATATTCCCTGTGCAGCTTCTCATGGACATACTCTGCACCCTCTACTGGCCACTGGCCTTGCTGTTTTGCCCTTGCCTGTTCAGCTTCTCACGGACTCACTCTGCATTTTGTCCTACCCACTGGCCTTGTCGTTCACTGCTGTGTGCCCCCTGCCTGTGCAGCTTCTCATGGACTCACTCTGCACTTTGTCCTGCCCACTGGCCTTGTCGTTCACTGCTGTGTGCCCCCTACCTGTGCAGCTTTTCATGGACATGCTCTGCATCTTGTGCCTTGCTCTTCTCTTCTCATGGGACTTATCTGTGCAATATGTGAATAAAGACAGTTGCTCCTGTTGTCTATTTTGTCAGTATCCTTACTGAATAAAGTTCTTTTGCTGTGTGTAAATGGTTTACTGTGCCACATGGTCTGTGTGCCACTTCAACATAGTCAATTTTTGGGCTCACATACTCTCTTTTTTTCAAGGGTGACAGGGTCTTCAGTTCTTCTTGACCCAGATACTTGTGTGGGCAATGGTGTCAATTTACAATGGATAGCAGTAGTCATTTACTTAATTAGTTCATGTTGGCTATATTGTACACATGTCAGGTTTGGGGGCACTGCCAGCACAGAGTGGGTTTCTGCACACAGTATTGCAGGCAGGCTGGCCAGGGTCATCATGTATGTGTGTTCCTCCTTTATGTGTGCCCAATGGAGTATGTGTGTGGTCATCTTGTGATGGCCAGTCATCCTAATCCCATGGCTTACTTTCCATTTGTGCTCTTGGATGGCCAGGTAGTGTGCAGTGTGAATGGGGTGAGTTTGTGGGGAGTGTTGATGTGTATATACCTCTGCACTGTCAACTACACACATGTATCACCCAGGAGTTGTGTGCCTGTTGTTTTGATTGTTCATCCATGTGGATGTGGTTGTATGCCCATGTGTGAGTTGTATGTTGTGTACTGTGCAGTGTGTTGGTGTGTCCTTGCAGTTCTGTCTGACTCCTAATTGTTGTTTTTGTCACGTGTGAGTATGCAGAGAGTGTTACTGGCAAGTCAATGTTGTGTTTTGTTGCACATCCATGTGTCTTGTTGGTGTTTGTGTAGACTGTACAGACCTGCTGCTCCACACTGCCATTGTGGTTGTGTTTTCTCATGCATTGCTGTCACATGGTGCCTTCTTGCCTCCAGTGTGGCATGTTGTGTGTGTTGTCATTCCATCCCCTATCTGTGCTTCAGCTGCCTATCCATTGTGGATCTGCACTCCCTCTCTTTGTGTATGGTACACTGCTGCCATGTCCCCTACTGACATGCAGTACACTTCACTTTGGTGTCACCTGTCCCCTTGGTCTATATGTGTGTGTGCCTCCCCATGAGTTCATTTGTGACACTGTGCTTTGTAGTGCAGTTCTTTGGCCAAGGTCAATGTGTCACTCAGGGCATTTCCCCAATGGGTTATGTGTGATGTTCTGGTGCTGTTTGTCAGTCATGGTTGCTCCTATGCAGTTCAACTGTGTGTGCTTCCCAGTCCTTTGGTCAAGTTGTTTCCACCTTTGTGTCCCAGACTTGTGCATCTTTTGGGTGTTGTGTTGGATGTATGTGTGTTGGCTGTGTTATTGCTTCACTTCCTGTGTGTGCTGTTGTCTTTGTGCTGTGCTGTATGGTGTTGTGTGGGTTGCTGTTCTGTCCCTAATGTCTGTGTGTGGCTGGTATGCTTGGTGTGTACACACAGCTTGTTGTGCATGCAGTGCTGTGTGTGTATGTTGCCTTGTGATTGCCTGGTGTGCATCCCCTGATGTCCTGCTGTGCTTGCTATATGATTGTTCTGCCTGTGCATCTGTTGTTTGTTTGCTGTGGCTGTGCTTTTCTGTGATGGTGCACTTCGTGTGTGTGTTGTGGTATGTTGTCTGTGCATTGTTCCTGAGGGATGAGGTTGTGCACTCCTGTTGTATCTGTGCTCCCATTGCCTTTCCCCAGTTTAGCTGCACAGGGCATGTCTGTTGTTGTTGTTGTGGCTCCGTGTGTGTTTCTGTTGGGTTATGTGTTTGTCTGTTGTATTTTTTTCGACATTTGTGTTGGCATCCCTGTGTGTGTGTGTGTGATGTTTGTGGCTGACTCCAGGGTGTGTGGTTGTTTTTGTGTGTATTGACTGGCAAGTATTGCCAGCCTTCAGTGTGTTTGGCACTGGTGTTGTGTGCTGCTGGTGTGAGGGGGGTATGTTTGTAGATTCCTACTGGTGTTTGTCAGTCCTGAGGTGTGTAGATGGGCCCTGTGTGTAGTGCTGCTGGTGTACTCCTGTGAAGTAGTCGTATGGATGTGTGGCTGTTCACAGTTTGACTTCAGGGCCTTCCTTTCATCCTTGTGCCTATACATGATTTGCCTTGCTGTCTCCCTGTGTTGTTGCACTGAGCTGTCTGTTGTTTTGAGTTCACTCACTGTGCCAGCCATGTGTGCTTTGATGGTGTGAGGGTGTTGTTCTCAGTTCCTTGTGTTGATGGGATGTACACATGCTTGTTGTGTGTCTCCATGGCCTTCCATTTGTGTGCAGCCCACTTTGGTTTCCCTATTTGTTGTGCTCCATTGCTGTTTGCATGTGGGGTGTGTATGTGTGTGTGTGTGTGTGTGTGTGTCAGTCTGTGGTATGTATGTGTGACTGTGCAGGCTGTGTGCCCATTTGGATGTTAATTCCTTGTATGTGTTCATTTGTTGCTTGTCCTAATTTTTGTTTCCCTGAGTGTGGTGTTGTGGTGGTGTGTGTGTTTTCCAGGCCCTGAACTACTGTGCTGTGTGTTGTTTGTTGCTGTGCAGCCACTCCTGCAGTGTCTGTCTCCATGATTGTTTGATGTGTGGTGCAGGGTGTGGATTGACCTATCTTGTTGTTGTGCATGGGGTGCACAGTAGGGGCACATGGCATGTGCCTTCATGGGGTGTGCTAGTGTGTGGTGGGAGGGGGTGTGGCCCTGTGGTCTTTGTGCCCTGCCCATGCCTGGCACTGGCCCTGACCTCTGCATTGTGCGCATGCATTTCCTTGTGTTCGCTGCTGCGGTGATGTGACCGGGACATAGCTGCATGGTGGCGGTAGCTGTGTGTCCAGGATGCAGAGGGGTGACATGGTGGCAGGTCGGTGATGTGTGGGTGCCCTTGTGGATGTGTCCCTGTCCCCCCTAGGGTGTCTGATGTGGATTTGGACCCTGTGTCTGCACGTGTGTTGTATGTTGTGTTTGTGTTGTTGCGTACCTGCAGCAGCATCCGCGGCAGTCCATGAGTTCATGGTGATGTAGCAGGTACAGCACCAGAAAGATGTGTAGAGCTGGGTCCATGGCGATCGTGACCGGGACTCTGGATTCTCGCTCCGCTGACGAGCTTCCGCCATCTCTGGTTGGGCGGTGTCTCCGCTGCGGTGCGTCTGCTTGTTTGAGTCATCCTAATTTGTGGAGCGGGGCGGACGTCATTCCGCACGGCGGAGAGTCTCCATTGGCTCCCACCGCCACGGTGGCAGGCGCACTTTGATGGCGGTACGCGTCACACCGCGGCGGTCGGGAAATGGCCTATGTTTGGCCATACTAATATGGCGTACATGAGGGCCGCTGCTCGTGGGCGGAAAATAGCTTTTTTCCGCACCGCCAGCACAACGGTGGTGCCACCGCCTGACATCCTAATGGGCCCCTTGGTGATGTCCCCTCGCCTACGGGAAGTTGGCTGTCAGGCAGACTCAGCTCTGGTTGTACAGCAGTCCTCTGGTTCATCTGTGGAGCACGGCCAACTTGGTCAGAGAAAACTGCTACCTGGAAGACAACGACTTAACAGCTCCAACTCTTATACAGGTATAGCAAACAAATATATATTTTTACACAATATAACAAATAAACTTAATTAAAAAACAATAAACACACAAACATAATAATTTATATACATATATATATTTACTTTAAAATGATTAATAAACTATTATCTTTTTAAAATTATATAAAAATAAAATAAATATATATATATATATATATAAATAAAAAAACATTCTAGAATAAATTACAACATTGAACTATAAAAATATATTTAAACTTAAATTGCCCAATACAATAAATGCAACAGTAGGGAAAGTGTTGGATAGCAAAATAATTAAATTTACTATTCCAACTCCAGTGAGTGCTACACTAGCTAAAGTGTTGGATAGCGGAGATGTACAAATTACTATTCCCACTCCAAAGAGTGCAACAGTAGGGAAATTGTTGGATAGCGGAAGGGTAACAATTACTATTCCCACTCCAGTGAGAGCAACAGTAGGGAAAGTGTTGGATAGTGCAGGGGTAAAAATTACTATTCCCACTCCAATAAGTACAACAGTAGGAGAAGTGTTTGATAGTGGAGAAGAAAAAAATTGCTATTCCCACTCCAAAGCATGCAACAGTAGGGAAAGTGTTGAATAGGGAAGGGATAAAAATTACTATTCCTACTCCACTGACTGCAACAGTAGGATAAATATTGGATAGCGGAGAGTTAAAATGTACTATTCCCACTCCAGTGAATGCAACAGTAGGGAAAGTGCTGGCTAGCGGAGGGGTAAAAAATACTATTCCCACTCCAGAGAGTGCAACAGTAGGGAAAGTGTTGGAGAGCGGAGGGGTGGAAACTACTATTCCCACTCCAAAGAGTGCAACAGTAGGGAAAGTGTTGGACAGCGGAGGGTTAATATTACTATCCCCACTCCAGAGAGTGCAACAGAAGGAAAATTGTTGGATAGCGGAGGGGTAAAAATTACTATTCCCACACCAGTGAGAGCAACAGTAGGGAAAGTGTTGGATAGCGGAGGGGTAAAAATTACTATTCCCACTCCAGTCAGTACAACAGCACGGAAAGTGTTGGATAGAGGACGGGTTAAAATTACTATTCCCACTCCAGTAAGAGCAACAGTAGGGAAAGTGTTGGATAGCGGAGGGATAAAAATGACTATTCCCACTCCAGTGAATGCAACAGTGGGGAAAGGGTTGGATAGCAATGGAAAAAAAATACTATTCATGCTCAAACACTTTAAAAGTTTTTTTATTAAAAAAAAAAAATAATAATAATAAACAATATCTAAAAAATATATACATATTCAACATAAAAAAGAACACATATTATATATTAATTACATATAACAAAAGCCTAGAAATATTATATCAAATAAATTATTAAATACGTTTACAAACAAAATATTTTTTTAAACTAAAAAATATTTACAAATAAAGAAAATTATTTCAAAATACATGTATTTATTTTATTTCCTAGGGCAAGTCGTTAAAATGCCTTGCGTGCAGAACAAATGCGTGCTAAAGACGAATTTGTTCAAATGACGGAATACATAAGGCATGTGTGAATAACACATGCGGAATTCAATCATACATTCCTATAAGGGACCCTAAAATAGACCCTGAAGACTTATAGTGCAGTGTGCATTGTATTTAAAAAATAGGACATCTTTGTTTAGGTTTTGCATGTTCTTGTAGTCAAAACCTCCTAAAGTTGATTTTCATGGTTGCAAGGCCTATCTATCCCACTGACTAGCACAGAGTTACCCTATTACATTTAATAAGTCCTAACTTTGGATTGGCGTATGGTAGAAATATACTGTTTACACTCAAATACATTGTAATTTAAAATTTTCTTTAATGGTGAAGCTGGATTTTAGGTCACAAATCTGAAAATGCAGCTTTTAGAAAGTTTACATTTTCTTGTCCCAACCATTTGTGCCTTCTGCCAGTGTCCTGGGTCACATGACTTTGAATGGGTCTGCTGTTAGTGTTGGTGTATTGCTTCCAGAAAGTAACACAAAGGGGGCTTAGGAGGGGACATGATGACTGGCGAGGGGCTGCACCCAGCCACACTTGTGCTTCAAATGCTTTGCCTCCTACCCACACAAAGGAATCAAACATCAGGCCTGCCTGCTGTTTGTCACCCCCAGAGAGTTTGGAGACTTGACAAGGGAAGAACTTTCTAGAACCAGATTTGGGGTAGAACAGGGAGTTCCCCTCCGCAAACAAAGGCTAGCACCAGGTATAAGACTGGACTTCCAGAGCCACTCATCAGAACACTCCTGGACCTAGGGAAGTTACAGAAGGACTGCCCTGCTGCCACAGGACTGCCCTGCTGCTTGAAGAAGTACCTTGCTGTCTGATAAGGATGACTGGACTTGCTTACCTTCATCCCACGCCAATCCAGAGTGACTCCAAGGGTCAGCTGTCTGAGCTACTGTGCGAGATACATGGATATAACAACTTCAGAGGTCGCCCTGCAAGCTGACCTGCTGCAACTGAAACTGCCTGGACCTGCTTCAGCCCTCTGCTGGAGTGAGTCCCCGAGCCCCAACAGGTGCCTCCTCAGGTCCTGGATGGCACCAGAGTGTACTCCTCTGCACAAAAAGGTGAAATTTTTTAAGTTTGGGATCCATGCAACCGCAAACTAGTCCGTTGATGCTAAGACTCTGCCACAAGCGATGATCGCCAAGGAGATACTCTGGTGAGACCTGCTCTTCACACTATATCGACCGCCAGCAACAACTGGCAATGCCAGAGGCACACTTCGTGCTACAGCAACAAGAGCCCACATTGGTTGCCAACATCAAGCTACTGCAACGACCGTGCACAAAGCTAACCAACACTTCGTGCTACAGTCATGACCACCCATGACACTATGCCTACCCCTCGTTGCCGCCTCCACCGCGAACAGGACTCTTCATGCCAGACTCATGAGGTAACTCTTCAGCAGGACTAATCTGGTCTCAGTATCCAACCCACTCTTTGTTGCAGTTGGCATGAACTTCTGAAATTCACACAATCTAGCGTGACCAGATGTTTGTGAGCGACACTTTATGCTTTTAGGCACTATTTTCACAAACTACGTGTTCATTGAAAAACTCTGGTTATACTGATTGGATTTTTGTTGTTCTGGTATAATTGTATTCATTAAAATGTACTCTATTTTTGTAAATTGGTTTGTGACTTTTCTTGTGTTGTGTTTTCAATTTATTACTGTTGTGTGCTGCATACATACTTTACAATTTGCTTCTAAATTAAGCCTGACTGCTTTTGTGCCAGAGGTTTAAGCACACGTTAATTTAGAGACTTTTGTGGTTCATCTCAACAAGGATTGTGGTTGTTGCCTCAGTGGAGTTTCCAAGCCCTACAACCAATAGCTCAATTTCTCACTGGTACGATCTTATAGTGAATGTTGTACTCAATTCCTTAATAGAGAGGGCCACATCCAGTTGTAGATTTTAAACACTATAGCCCTTTCCTCTCAAATTCTAGATCACTGGATATCACTGTTGTCAAGAGGGCATAAAGGCACTGGATCCACTGGAAAAACCCACTGTGAGACTAGTTATAATATCCATCTCCAGAGTGGTCTCACCATTAAGCCTTCGGTTCGATCCCTCCAAATTCAAGCCAGGGGCCTGGAAATAAGTATGAAAGGGTGAAAGGAATATGGTAGAGATTTCTGTTCAACTGAGAATCATGGGTACAACAAAAGAGGAAACCTATTGGAGTGATCTGCAAAGAGATCCACTCTCAGACTTCCAACCATAAGTAAAGGGACATGAATATGCCTAGAGTGGGATGCAACCCTCTTGGAGTAACATAATCACTACTCTTAGAATATCAGCCGTGGTGTTCTCCACTCTCTGATTATGTCGTTTTTTGAGTCTACACAAGTGATTTCCCTATCCAAAGAGCAATCTGAAATGCCAGGCATGCTATTGCTATTGAATCTGTACACCCTGCATGAACAGGCAGGTGCTTTGTAATGATGCAGACAGTCTGCACAGCTAACACCTGGCTTTCAGTAGATTGTGTAAATGCCCTTAGAGGTCCTTCCCCACAGTCAGCTACTTCTAGCTGGTGAAATGCTGACGGTCCATACAAGACCTGAGACTCCGAACAATATTGACCCCTGGCTGGCTCCCCATTTGCAACTGTTAATTATAGGACATGCGTCAGAGTTGGCTAATTCCTGTAAAACAAAGGATGAGTGATCCTTTAATTCTGAGGAAATGTGCTGACACTGAACTTTGGGGCCTAATTTAGGCATTGGTGGGTGGAGTCCAGTCTGTCAGGATGACGGAGAACATTACTTCCTCTATGCTGAAGGATTACCGTCTGCCAACTTGAGAGATGACTGCTGGTCCAGAGGTCATCTTTGTACGTTTAAAGGAACAGCTACCAAAGCGGGAACTTGTTTCTCAAAAGCAAAAAAACTAATAACCCCCACATCCTGGGAGTTTCTCCCCTGGATTTGGGGCTGAATATTGTTTTATTTTGTGCCTGAACATCAGGTTTCCTCTGGCACTGAAGGAGTAGATCAGAGATTGACATCACAAAGACACTTGCTCCTTGCAGGGAGACATCAAGCAAGAAGCCCAGCTATCCTTAAAAGATGGGGGGCATGCATTCCAGGGAATAGAGCTGAAGCCAAGCCAAGCCAAATGATGTCCCACACCATGTCTGTTCATATGGAGCCAGCGCATGCTGAAGTTTGGTCCGCGCGCAACACCCAGATTACACAACCTCAGTGTGGACGCCTTTACCTAGAAAGAGCACTGCTCTAAGATGAGACCTAAACCAGCTACCACTGCCCTTTGTGTGCTCGCATGGAGGGGGTGTTATTTTATGAGGATGAGTGGGGATAACTTGTCTGACAGGAACATCCACATAATTAGCAGGTACATTTTTTATTGGAAATTATGAATTATACTTCTTCATCATTAGTGCACAATATGTTCCATTACCTGTGGGTTACATTTGCTAAGGATGTAGCTTGATTTGATTTACATCTCAGACATCACATTTGTTTGCATCTTTCAAACCAATAAGACAATTTAACTTCAAGGTATGTAACTGACCCTCAGAGCCTAGAGTTTCCGTGATGAAGTGAGTAGCTTTTCCTAAACAGCACAAAGTAATGACAGGGCCCCTCATTAGCTTTTAACAGTCATATGCACTAATGAGATGACTGAGCTTTGCTTGATACCTGACCTTGACGTGTCCCTGGCACTGCTAGGATTGCAGCAGCCTTTAGAGGGATAGGGCTGACTTGTGACTGTCTGTTCTGCAGCACTACCTGTCTATAAGAGGCATCAGTTTGACTTGTGACTAACTTATCCCCACTCCAAGCAACATGTGGCACAGGCTTGACCGTAACTTGAACTGCGGCAGTGCCACAACTCTTACATGTTCACCAGCTTGTCTCTCTCGCTCCTGGCTGGTCCACCTCCAGGTTATGAAATGGCTGGCTCTTTCTTTTAGTTCAAAAAAGAAGATTATTGAGAAAACTCAAAGTAACAATACAAAAGACCATATAAACAGTAAATAATTTCATAAGTTAAACTAAAATTCAGAATCAAAATTGTTGGATATATGAGTCAGATTAACATATCTTGAGAGAGAGAAAGATGGCAAGGGTATGCAAAATAATCAGTGTAGATAAAAGAAGGTTACAATTCATATATACATCTTAATGCAAAATGTAGAATAACCAATTAATATAATATCAACATGAGGAAGGTCAAGGAGGTTTAGAGACTTCTTGTTGTATTGGATTCGGGGAGAGGGAGCGTTTAGCACTAGCATCAATGAACAATGTGATAGGTAACCATAAATTTGAGCGTTTCGTTGCCATATGAATAGGGTAAACCAAAGTTGTATCTAATCTATGATTGTAGCAAACAGCGTACCACCAAGCTTGGTATGATCATTTCGTAAAGTCCTTCCAATTTTTGGTTATTTGATGTAGAGCAACTGCTAGCAATAAGTCTATTATCTTTGTGTTGGAATCAGACTCCATCCAGATAGGGGATAAGCTTCCTAAAAATATATGAGAAGTAGAGAAAGGACAACTGGAGCCAAAAATGTAATTGATTTGAGACCAGACCTTTCCCCAAAAATATGGACAAGCGGACATGTAAAAAGTAAGTGGTATAAATCTGCGTGTGCCAAGTCCATCAGATGGCTGAGAAATCAGCGTGTCGTGCATTTAGAGTAGCCGGGAATAATAGAAGTCTATTGTATATAAAGAAAAGTGTATGTGTAGTGTTGGCTGCTCTAGAGGACTTCCTAATTTTAGTCCATATTTTGTTCCATAATGCCGTGGGTCAACAACATTCTAAATCATGTTCCCATGATAGCCCCACCTTAGTTTTTTCACGTGGTATACCGGACGTATGCAAATAGTTATAAATAACAGAGGCTTTGAGATTAACATGTAGAAGAGTATGTAACTTGTTGGTTGAAGAGGAAGTATGATCATGAGAAGAATTTGAGAGTATGTGTTTGACATAAGCGTTTAAGATGGCCTGTTTCAGAAGGAGATATTTAGGGAGATAAGATGTAGGTAGGTCAAAAAGTCTACTAGCTTGCGAAAAAGACAATCTCATCTTGTATGTAAAGGTGATGTATCCATACAAAACCTTTTTGCCTCCAGGATTACCAATACAAAGGCTTGTCATGTATCAAAATCATATTATTATGCCATATTGTAGATCCGGAGAAGGAAGTCCAATCCATAGGACCTAACGGAGAGTTGGAATTCAAAATCTTTGATGTGTGTTTGCGTATGGGAGCAGATAGAGATTGTGGCTTACGAGAGAAGGATAAATATTCTTGAAATGAAAAAGGGGAAATATCAGAGGAGGAGCCTAGCGCGCATCCAAGATGGTCGCGTGAGCACAGGGCTCCCCGGACCCTTGCTGCTCCTCGGAATTTATCCTGAGAATATCCTGATGTGGTTTATGGAATCTGGCAGATGAAGACCGGCTGAGCACGTATCTCTTTTCAGAACTCGAATCGGACCTGGGAATCCTGAGTTATCGTTGTTGGAACTTATGGGACCCACCCGACGGAGGTGCCCGGGGCGAAGGTGAACCGTGGAGCCGTGTCGTAATTGAACAACAGCGGCTGCAGTGCGGTGCCAGTGGCCGCTCTACCACTTTCGGTTTCACTTTCGGACTTCAGGGGGCTGGCCTGCGAATGCACTTGATGTGGCGGGGTGTTTCCTTGGCCTCTGCGCGAGGCCTTGTCTCCACCTGCCACTAGTGTGCCCATCGCCTTGGGTCCCCCCGCACCGCTATATTGTGGTCTCTGGGGAGGCGCTGGTCTGCGGTGCCGGTGCCCCTACGACTCTTGGTCGGTGGTCCCCTTCGGTGTCCGTGATCATATGGGGGGCAAGGGGGGCCCCGAGGGGCATAAGACTAAGGCCTCCCTCCGCGGGGGACCGGTCCAGGACAACAACATGGACCGCTACACTCAGGGCAGAGGGTCCCCTGGAGCGACCGGCCCCCCCCCGGATGCCGTCGGTGGTGGCACGACCGTCTCTCCGGAGCTTTCCCTGCAGGACATCATGGGCGCCATTGATGGCATCAGGGAAACCATCGCCACGCAATACGAGGCCCTGGCCCGTAAAATCGACACGGTGGCAATCGATGTCACCTTAATTCGGGCAGATCTCTCCAAAACTAACGAGAGGGTTCAGGCTCTCGATGTGCGGACCTCCACCCTTGGTACGAATGTGTCGGACCTGCAGGCCGCGCTTGGTGACATTAAGGCGGTCAACGATCAGATGGCCCGGCGGCTGGAGGACGTCGAGGGACGGGCCCGACGCAACAACATCCGTGTCATAGGCGTACCGGAGTCCTCCGACAACCGCCCGGTTGACCTCCTGGTCGAGGAACTCATCCTCCAACAGTTGGCCCCTGCAGGCCTAAGTAAGTTCTTTGCCGTGGAGCGGGCCCATCGAGTTCCGGGCGGTCGGCCACGGCCGGGGGCCCCCCCGAGGCCTATCGTGGCCAAACTGTTCCACTATAGAGACCGAGATGCGATTCTGCAGGCCTCACGGGTCCACGGCCCGGTTCGTCATGAGAACTCATCCATTAACTTTTATCCGGACTTTACCCATCTTGTCCAGAAACAGCGGATGGGATTCCAGGGGGTGAAGCGTCGTCTCCGTGAACTGGGCCTAAAGTACTCTATGCTCTACCCTGCAAAACTCCGAGTGGAACATGAGGATCGGACTGCCTTTTTTGACTCTCCTGTGGCCGTGAGTGACTGGCTGGACTCGCTGCCGGACAGAGGTGACCGTCCCGGGCCCTCTGCAGGCGCCGATGGGGACGGGTCCCCTTTGGAGTGACTTTTGGTCCTTGTTTTTGCCATTTTGCATTGTTCAGCTGGGTTTTACTTCTTTTGTTCATTTTGTCTCACTAGGACCTGTGTGGGGGCGGGCGGGGACGGGTCCCTTTCCTGCTCCGGGGTCTTTTCGTAGAATGGGGTTAGTAGGGCGACAGGCACACTGCAAGTTGGGGGGGTTTTCTGGCCCGCAGGGGTGCAGGGTGGGGGGAGTTGGATTTGGGGGGGAGTTGGGGGGCGGGAGGGGTTGTTTTGCTGTGTGTTTTTTGTTCTCAGGGCGAGGTATTGATTTTTGTTCAGATTCGGGAACTGTGCTACTGACTGGGGGGCCTTTGATCTATTGGAGGGGATGGGGGGGGACGGGTTGAGACTGATGTCATGGAACGTCAATGGGTTGGGGGATCGTATCAAACGGGGTGTAGTACTGCAGTATTTGCGTCGTCTGACTCCTGATGTGGTGTTTATCCAGGAGACGCATCTGGTTGGCAATGTTTGTCATGCAATGAACAGGGGGGGATACCGCCTCGTGGCCCATTCTGGTTTCACAACTGGTTCCAGGGGGGCGGGCATTCTCCTGCGATCCTCACTTCCGTTGGATATCACTAGGGTAGTCTCGGATGACAGAGGGCGCTATGTGTGTCTGACTGGGAGGTGGGAGGGGCAGCCCCTTTCTCTGGTCTCAGTTTACGTCCCCCCGGGCCTCCAGAACTCCACCTTCGCGGACTTGGGTCGAATGCTGCTTGAACTTCCGGATGGTCTTTTGCTTATGGGCGGGGACTTTAATTCGGTGGTTTCGGGTGACCTGGATCGTCACCCACCCAGGGCCCTCCCCGCTGCCCAGGCATGGCTTGGTGGCCTGCTGGAGACTTTCGGCCTGGTGGATAGTTGGAGATTGATGCATCCGACCCAATGTCAGTACACCTTTCACTCTGGGGCGCATGGGAGTCTTTCTAGGTTAGACTATTTCCTTATGCCCGCGGCACAGACTGGTCGGATTCGAGAGGTTAGGCACCTGGCGCGGGGTATTTCCGATCATTCCCCGCTGTGGCTGCTCTTTGACACCGAGTCGCGGTCTGCAGGGCGGATTGCTCCCATTAACCCGTGGTACCTGCGAGACCCTATGACTCGCGACAGCCTGGTTAAGGCTATGGACCAATACTTCCTTGAAAACGAGGGGTCGGTGTCGTCCGCAATGTCCCTGTGGGAAGCCTTTAAAACCGTAATCCGCGGACACGCCCTCTCCCAGATAGTGGTGGCTAAGAAGCTCAAGAGTGAGGCAGTGGTGAAGCTGGAGACTGACATCTCGGGGCTGGAGTCGGCCTTGGAGACGGGTGTCACTCCGGACGGGCTCCATGCCCTCAGCCTGAAACAGTTTGAATACAGGTCTCTTGTCACTGATGCTGCCAAAACGATGTATAGGGAGCAGCAGGGTCGATTGTATGATGCCGGGGACAAGGCGGGAAAGTTGATTGCGTGGCTGGATAAGAAGGAGAGAGTGAATCGTGTGGTCCCGGAGCTGTGTGTCTCGGATGGAGTGTGTGTGACTGAGCCGGGTGAGATTGTGGAATGTTTCGCTGACCACCTCCGGACCGTGTACTCCCCGGTGACTGATAGGGATGAAGAAGACTCTTGCCTTCTGCTGAGGGATATTGCTTTGCCCGGCCTGTCCGTCAAAGACCGTGAGCAGCTGGACGCCCCCTTGTCTGTAGATGAAATTGCAACTGCGATTCGGTCCCTTCGTTCGGGCAAGGCGATGGGTCCCAACGGGCTGCCTATTGAATTATATAAGTTGCGCCCGGATAAACTCGCGCCCTTCCTCCGTCGTATGTTTCAGGAGTCCCTTGAGGCAGGCTCCCTCCCTGACGACCAGCGTCTGGCTACGATAGTCGTGATCCCCAAGGATGGTAAGCCACGAGATCGCTGTGCCTCCTACAGGCCTATTTCACTGCTAAATGCAGAGCCTAAAATCCTGGCTAAAGTCCTTGCGAATCGTTTGTTGAGCGTCATCTGCGATTTGATTCATCCTGATCAATGCGGCTTCATCCCTCACCGTAACACCGCTCTTAACTTGCGGCGTCTTCACGGCGCCCTCGCCAGGGCGGAGTACCTCTCCGAACCAGCCGTGCTGGTTTCTTTAGACGCCACGATGGCCTTTGACACCATCGAGTGGCCATTCCTCTGGGCTGTCTTGACCAAATTCGGCTTTGGGGAGGGATTTCTTGGCTGGGTTAAGCTCCTTTACACGGGACCCATGGCTCAGGTGGTAGTTAATGGGCGGGTCTCTCGGCCCTTCGCTCTCGGTAGGGGTACGAGGCAGGGGTGCCCGTTGTCCCCTCTGCTCTTTGCTCTTGCCTTGGAGCCGCTCGCTGCTTGGCTCCGCTGGGAGCCCTCGATCAAAGGGATCCGGTGGGCCCCGGGCTTCGAGGATCGGGTCTCGTTGTATGCGGACGATATTCTCCTGTATCTCACCTCGCCGCGGCAGTCGCTTAATGTTCTCTTTGATGTTCTGACTTCCTTTGGGAGAAATTCGGGTCTAACGATCAACTGGTCTAAATCCTGTGTCTATCCTATCTCCGGTGACCCTCCTCTCTTGCCGCCTCGGCTTCCGATCCAATTATCTCTGTCCGGTTTTAAATACTTGGGAATATACGTCTCGATGGACCTGGTGGCTCGCTATGAGTAGAATCTCCTGCTTCCACTTCGGCGTTTGAGGGAGGACACGGCTCGGTGGTGTAGGCTGCCCTTGTCCCCGCTGGGTCGGGCAGCACTGTTTAAAATGATGTCCCTTCCCAGATTTCTCTATGCACTTCAGAACTCCTTCGATGTCATTCCTGTGTCCTACTTTCGGGAGGTGGAGAGCCTGCAGAGGAGATTGGTGTGGGACGGACGGGCGCGTATCGCTCTGGCAAAGCTTACTCTCCCCTGGTACGACGGGGGCATCGCGCTTCCCGACATTCGCAGGTATTATTGGGCCTCACAGCTATCGGCCATTAACCATGCCACGTATGCGCCTGGCTTGAATCCGGCGTATGAGATGGATAAATTCCTGCTTCCCGGCGGAAACTATAACAGGGCACTTTACTCCAGCTCGGCTGGACGGACCCTTACGGGCCCTACTAAGATTGCGGTACGGATCTGGAAGGCGGCCAATGTAGCCTTGGGCTGGAGTGAGCGATTAACATGTGCTACTCCTCTGTTTGCCTCCGACCGCCTGGGAAGCCTCTGGACAACGAAGGGGTTTGAACGTTGGGACACGATTGGTATTAGTAGAGTGGGAGACTTATGGATTAAGGGTGCGGTTAAAACATTCGCGGCGCTCCAGAGCGAATACGAACTTACGGAAAGGGAGTTCTTCCGCTACGCCCAGATTCGGCATGCCCTGCTCTCTGTTTTTGGGGAGGGGACCAAGATCCCGGCTTCTTCGCCCCTCGAGGACCGCATACTCGATGGTCATGTCCCCGACAGTACTATCTCATTAATTTATAAAAAACTTATCAATAATCGGGCTGACCTCTTGGTGCGCCTCCGGGAGGCGTGGACGGGGGATGGGGTGGAACTGGACGACGAGGACTGGCAGTCCGCACTGTCGTCCCCCAAGGAAGTGGCCATTCCAGCCCGTCTCCGCCTGGTCCAACTTAAGATTCTCCACCGGGTGTATGTGACGGGTCCCCGTTTGGTCTCGATGGGATTTTCTGAAGACGGGCTCTGTAAGCGGGGATGTGGACTTAGAGCCACCTTTCTCCATATCCTTTGGGAGTGTCGCGAGGTGGCGGAATACTTTCGCCGGGTTCATGTGGTCATGGGACAAGTCACCGGGGTTGTGCTGCTGCCGGAGGTGCGTCGCTGTGTCCTGAATGTGTGGGAGCCCAATGATTATAACGCGGCTCAGACTCGGTGGGCGGCCCTGGGGAACATGATCGCCAAGAGAGATATAGCGCAGCTTTGGGGTTCCCAGCGGCCTCCCACCGTGTCCGTATGGAAGGAGAACATGGACTGGTGCATGTTCAGGGAGAAGACTGTGTATGTGGCTCGTGGTAAACCGGGGGCATGGGGCAGAATCTGGGGGCAATGGAACGCATATCGTGGGGGTATCTGTACTCCCCCCCTAGTGGACACCGATATTGCTTTGTCCCCCTGACCCTTGATGGTTCCTTCGGCTTTTGGAATAACCGAATATAGACGTTCCTCTACCGCGACCCCCCCCCGACCTATCAGTACTCCTTCCTCTTGATAGCTATTTGAAGGTCTGAAGTAGAGTCCCCCGGATGTAGCCTGACCCACAAATTTTTTTTTAATTTTTTTTTTTTTTTTGCCCTTACGCCTCGCCTTTTGTTTTTGTTTGTTATTTATGTTCAACCTATGTATCCTGCTTCCCTAGGACTATCCGGAGCCATGTACGGGGCTGGGCCCCGGGTGTCGATTACTGCCTTAACATCTGTATGATCCTTTCTGAATCTAGCGGCCGGCCCTGGTGGTTGTAGGCCCATGCTTGTAATTGATTTATTGTTCAATAAAATTTTCAAGAAAAAAAAAAAAAAAAATCTGGGGGATAACGTTAAAAAAAAAAAAAAAAAAAAAAAAAGAAAAAGGGGAAATAAAAGATCGCTCAAGTCCAGCCCATAGGGGACAATCCACTGTGGATTCGGCTAGCCACTTTGCCGCTTTGCGAAGTAAAAATGATTTGTGATATGTAGGAAAATCAGGAAAATTGACACCGCCCTCTGACTTTGGACGAATCAATTTTGATAAGGACATACATGATTCTTTGTTGCTCCATAGAAGGGAAGATAATATAGAATTAATTTTTGTAAAACATTTTAGGGAGATAGATACTGGGATATTTGAAATTGTGTAAAGAACTATTGGAGATATCATCATCTTTATGGTATCTAGACAGCCCCACCAAGATAAATATAGAGGGTGCCATCTAGCGATCAAGGAAGATAGTCTCTGTATGCAATTTTCCATACAAATGGAAATTGTGCCTTGAATAGTGGAGGTAAACTGTAAACCTAAATATTTAATTTGCTTGGGGCGCCATGCGAAACCTGAGACGAGAAAATCGTCTTTAAAAGTTTATTTTGTTAAAGGCAAAGTTTCACATTTATCCTTATTTAATTTAATCCAGCTATAGGTGCTAAGGAATCAACCTCTTGTAGGAATGCGGGGAGAGAGGTTTGAGTTAGTGAAATAAATAACAAAACATCATCAGCATAAGCTGCTAATTTGATTTGAGTGTCTTTAACCCCTTGTATGCCCATGACGAGCTGGACTCGTCATGGAGTACAGTCGCGCTGTGCCCATGACGAGTCCAGCTCGTCATGAGGCATACCCTAGGGAATCCCTCTGGTGCGGGCACCAGAGGGATTCCCTTTCGTGCAAAATAGCCTCGGGAGCTGGGGAAGAGCTTCCCCAGCACCCGAGGCCCCCCCCCCCTTTCACTGCAATGACGATCGGCGCGCACGTCGCGCCGACGTCATTACAGTGAAAGTGAAACTGAAATGAGCCAAGAGGCTCATTTCAGGTTTCACTTTGTACGTGCTCAGGGGGCTATCTCAGCCCCCTGTGCACGCACAAACACGGGAGAGGTATCGTTGGAAAGGGGAGAATCTCCCCTTTCCATTGGTACCCCTCCCCAGTGGATCCCTGCTTGGGGATCGCCACAGGAGGGCGATCCCCAAGCAGGGATCCACCCACTAGACACCAGGGAGGGGGGGAGCGGCCCCTTGGGCAAGGGCCTTTGCTCCCCCATGTAAGTTTGGCCACATTTAGTCTTTTTGCCCCCCCCTGGGGAGCAGATAGGGGCATTAGCCCCCAATCTGCCCCCCCGGGGGGCAAAAAGCACACTAGACCCCAGGGAAGTTTTTATAGCAATGAAAATTGGGGTGGGGGCTGCCCAAAACGGGCAGGCCCATGCCCCCACCCCACCCCCCAATTACTACAGTCTTTCTGCCCCCCTGGGGGGCAGATGGGGCATTGGCCCCTAATCTGCCCCTTGGGGGGGCAGAAAGCCCACTAACAACCAGGGATTTATTTCTATTTTTTTTTTAGGGTGGGGGCTGCCCGAAACGGGCACGCCAATGCCCCCAACCTCCCTCCCCACAAAAATGACAGTCTTTCTGCCCCCCAGGAGGCAGATGGGAGCTGTATCCCCCAATCTGGCCCCTCCTGGGGGGCGCAGAAAGGCCACTAGAAACCATGGATTTTTTTGTTTTATTAGTGTTGGTGGTAGTGTTAAATGGTAGCGGCAGTTTCAATCGATAACCTTTCAAGTATTGCCCGGCGGTAATCACCTCTCATACCACTCGATAATTTACCAATGAAAGAGGCAGGCGCCGGAGACTGGAAGGCAGGAAACAAAGTTTTATTCCGTCGAAGCAGAACACATCAGATCAGACAGCAAGGTATCGTCACGAGGTGCTCTAACTGCATCTCTGAGGCCTGGCCTCTTATACACAGGTTTATGACTTTATTGCAGGTTTATCATACATGGCACATTCTTGAGATTACTTTGATGTATAAAAGAACGTCTTCGGAATCCCCACTTCGAACTCGTTCCCACACATATCTACAGTGGAAGTCCCCACCCCATCTACAGTAGGAGATGGCTATCACGCAGCGGGACATTCCGCCAATTCCCGGGGGTGTGTGCAACCGGCCGGGTCTCAGGGGGTAGGGGCTTTGATCCACTGTAATCCCTTTGATGTGGGGTGTTTCCCTTACAGTAGGGGCAATAAACTGCATCCGCAGGGCTAGGTGATGGCCTGGGATCGGTTCGGACAACGGGGAGCAGAGGAAGGGGGTTATCAAAGAGAGGCATGACCATGTATGGGATGTCGGTCAGGCGTGGGATGTGGTTCCATGGCAGGATCGCGCAGAATGAGAGGTTTTATGGCCTGTGTATGAGAGAGCGGGGGTGGCCGGCGCGTGGGGGATGCTCGCAGCGCCAGGGGAACGCGCTAGCGATCGGAAATGAGCGGGGAGAGAGTGGGGTGCCTAAAATGGCGGCCGTGCGTTCGCTGTGCGTGGCGCTGGGGAGAGGCAAGATGGCGCAGATAATGTTTAGTTACAAACTAAATTTCCACAGTCCTCCCTTTTAACATATCTCGCCAGCTTGCCTGGACGACATTTCACCTTCGTTAACCCTCCAGCTATAATATCGTTAATGTTTTCCATATATTCATTAAAGATACAGAGTTTTTAGGGCAGGCAGGAGTAATCTGACACATTTATACATAGTTACATACATTTGGTAAATTAGTCGAGGAGGTAGTACATACAAAATTACATCAGCTGCGCCGCATGTCAGCCCCAGGGATAGGAGGAGAGGAGCTCGTTTGAGCACAAATAGGGTACTGTAGATCAAAAAAATGTTTCTGGCAAAACAAGGGATATTTCGTACATTACTTAAGGCCCAGACTTCGTGCGGATCAAAAATAGTCAGTATAGTCGTGTGCATGGCTGGTGTTGTATGAATGTCATTATACAAAGTTAGATTTTCTTAACATCTCAGTGTACAGTCGGAAGCGATTGATGCAACATTATGAAAACTCGATAGGAAAACAGTTAATATAAAAAGGTGGTTGGGAGAGGATTTTCAATTTAACATGGGTTCTTCTTTCCAGTGTCCTATTATAAAGAGCCATCACTGGTAAGCTCTTATTGTTGTTCTTCTTCCGTTGGCACTGTTGAGCACCGGCGGTGGAGCTAAGGTCCAGCTCAAATCCAATTTCTCACGTGGCAGGGTGTGACCATTCGTTGTTTTCCGATCACAGTCCTGTTCCTTAACACAGTTCATCATAGGTACTTTGAGACAGGGTACCCGCTTTGTTCTTCTGTAGTTAAGTCAAATTCATAATCCATATAAAAGAGGGAGAGAGAGAGAGAGAGAGAGAGAGAGATGTGACGTGCTTCGGGATGCCGAGGGAAGAGGGGGTGGAGTGGGATCGGATCAAAATGCGGACCAAGGAGAGCAGAATCTTTCAGCACTTGGCCCATCAATCGGGCCCGACGGGTTGGGACTTCAGGCACGCTGGTCAGTGAGCAGGGGGCCTTGATATAGCCCTTCGTTTTATCGCTTATTATCCTGATAATGGTGCCTCGTCTCACGCCCTTTTTGCTTCGATGCTTCCCCCTTGGTCGATGCCATAGATGTTCCATGGTCTGCAGCCAGGCTGTGCGTCACGTCCGACCCCTCTCTTCCGATGGTCGCCGATTATCTTTGAATGGGTACAAGAAACAAAAATCTTAGAGAGTTGGAAGGGAAGACATTTACATACTTCATCCTCTTTCCCAACCACCGAGTAGTTGCGGGAATGCTTTTATCGGTTGCTGTATGATTGATGTCTATTAATTCTGATGTTAGTGTGCGTGTTACTAATTTATTATGCATTGCTGTGGTGCAGGTTTCTGTGGGTGTCTCTGTCCATCATCTGGCCTTCTAGGTGTCGATTCCTGCGCCCTGTAATTGTTGCAGGAAGTTTGACATCTGTCAACCTTCTGGTCTATTAAAAATTCGAACCGGCTTCTCCGGTAGAGACTTGTTCATTTCAACACAAGTTTTGTTAATACACATTTTCCTCCGAGGACTGCTAAGTTTATGAAAACTACAGTCATGGGTTCACGAGTATCCTATTTCGGGGAGGAACATAAGCTAAACATTATTCTTGCTGGAGACAATAGGTAACCCTTATCAGTTTAGGCAATGTATTTTTAGAGAATAAGGTCATCGGCTGTTTCGTTCGAAATACTCTGAGACGGCTAGTACAGGGCTGGGGTTATCTTTGGGAGAACGGGGTGCTTTAGGCATTCTATTTCGGGGTAATTTGGTCGGGGGTAATTCTGGGTGGTGGGGATGGTGTCTCAAAAAACAAAAACCACTGACATATAGTCCCCGTTTTGAGGGCCAGATTGGGAGACATCAGTCGTCTTACCTGTCCTTTCTTTCTCAGCCGATTAAGCTCAACATTTGCAGAAAGGAGAGGTAGTAACGTGGTAAAGTATGGTCGTTTTGTTTCTGTCAATTTGTTCGAACACCACCGTGTTTCAGGCCAATTCTGCACTTATCGAAGAGGTATGTGTCGTTAATTTATTCAAAAAGAAAGAGGGCGAGAAAGCCTTTAGCGAGGGAGGGGGAGTGAGTGAGAGAGAGAGAGAGAGAGAGAGAGTGAGAGTGAGAGTGAGAGTGAGAGTGAGAGTGAAAGTGAGAGTGAGAGTGAGAGTGAGAGTGAGAGAGAGAGAGAGAGAGAGAGTGAGAGTGAGAGAGAGAGAGAGTGGTGTGCATCAAGTAGGCTATTTGGCATATGTACGACACAAAACGAGAGAGGGAGAGAGACATGGGTACGATAATAGGCCACTTGGTGCACACACAACATGGAGTAGCATGGGTCTGTTCTATGTAAGAAAACACAAGCGGGAAAAACACATAAATCCGGTGATCACGTACACACAAATGCCGGATAGGGTGTGACAGTACATACATCGAGCGCAGAAACTTAAGACGGAGACTCAGGGCTATGTTGAGTATGGGGACCTCTCCTTTCCTGTCCTCTTTTCCTATGCATGCTGCGTATTTTCAGTATTTTGTAGTTTATCTTGGGGGAGGGGGGTTTCGGACCTTTTATTCTCCTCCCTTTGAACGATGGACGAGCACTTCAATCATACAGTGATGCTCTCTTCAAGTGACCCAAGCATGAAATGCATACACATTCATGCCGTATAATCGTAGCACACACGCACGATCATACCATACAGTTTTTCATGTTCCCAATGGTGGTCTGCACTTTACGCACTATCTCACAACGTTTGTCTATGTTTTCTCGGATATTGAACTCGGTGCGGTCCATGTCCATTCCATTTTTCAGTCGGAACTTCGTTGTGACCTATAGAGGGGAAAAAAGAGGGGAGGGGATGTGCAGTATTCAAAGTACCTTAGCGCGCGTAGACACGAAAAAAGTTCTACTCACCACGTACCAGGCTGGCCGCAGGAGTGGGTAATACCACAGACCTATTATTCCCTTTTGTCCGAGACAAAGACGTTCTATTTCATTCATCTCCTAAATTCGGGTTCCCTGGTCGTACATGCCTTTCTCACTCGGTCGTGTATTATGGTGCAAGATACCATACCTTGCGTTCGGCATATACCTTAGGCTATAGTTGATCATCGATTTGACAACTCTCGAAAAAGGACAGGTGTGATGGGTACAAATTCCGTTAATCAAAAAGATTTAGGCAAATGGAGTCTGCATTATCTGTACTCTTTTGCTTGGGAGTGACAATCATTTATTCAAACGAAAAACCTTTAACAACCTAGATGATTTGTCATGACACTGATTCCGTAATTCCTTTTAAGAAGCCCTTTATTTAAAACAATGTCAGTATACAAATACGGGCCTACAACCGCTATAGGCCGGCCACGGCGTGAGAGGCGTCGAGTATCATGAGCAACACTATTTTAGCATAAAATCGGTTCCCTCCCCGCCCCGACCATCATGTGTGGAAACCTCGCATACATATCTCTTTTTGACACAAATGCCACGTGACTGGAACGCCACAAGGAGTCGCAGGCCTCTCCTACATCGGCGCCATTTTGGGGCGAGGTCGGGCCAGTGTACTGTCTAAGTCTTTCCATGAATCAACTGTTGGACCAGAATTCCTTTCGGTAGTTCGAGAACCTTCGTTAGCGTCAGCTTGCGTCAGCATGGCGTCACCGCGATCTTGTAGCAATGCCGTGGTCTGTTCTGGGGCGGGGCAGCAGGCGGGTCTTCCGCCGGCGCCTTAAATCAGTCTTTCTTACTGCATCAAGCGGAGGCAAGGTGGCTGCCACCCGGGGCAAAGAACAATGGCGGCGGTTCGTCCTTACCGGAAGTCTGCGGGAGTCGAGTGCCAATGACTCCCGCAGACTCTGCAAAGCTGAGGGGGCGTTTTGTCAAAGGTAGGGCCCATGCCCAAGCAGACAAGCTTTCGAGTCCAGAATCGTCTCACGGTGGGCTAGGCCTGGGTCCGGAGAACCGACCGCCGGAGTCAAAAGGCAGCAGTAGCAGCAGCTCTTCGGTACAGCCACCGGAGAGAGCCAAGCAGCAGCAACGACAGCAGTTCGGATGGTACCGCCACCGGGGTGGGTCCAGCAGCAGCTACGGCAGCAGTTCGGATGGTACCGCCACCGGGGTGGGTCCCCGATTTCTCGGCTGCGGGGGCCCACTCCTCGCGTCGGGCGCTAGTGGCAACCCTGGTGAACCCGTGCTTGGGCGGTTGTCCGGCGGTCGAGTGCAGGGGCGCCACTCGGCTGGCCGATGAAAGAGACAGTTGGGGTGCCCTCATCTGCCAGCGAGCCTCCACCTGGGGAGGTGGGGGAGGCCCGTCCGCGTCGCTTCCCCCCGCCAGGGCACCCTCCGTTATTGAAGGAAGAAGAGAATGGGATGATCCGCACAGCGTG
Organism: Triturus cristatus; assembly: GCF_964204655.1. Lineage (NCBI taxonomy): Eukaryota > Metazoa > Chordata > Amphibia > Caudata > Salamandridae > Triturus > Triturus cristatus. The sequence goes on from NC_140595.1 coordinate 744,705,743, forward strand.
GCAGACTCCGCCTTGGCGCTGCCAGAGCTTCGGCGCTTCGTGCAGCCTCCGGCCTATTCGCACAGTCGTCGGATGGTTCACCTCTAATAAGCGATCCGGGCAGAACCAACTACCAATCAGTGGGGAGAAGATAGGCATGACGGGTTTCAACGGGGACAAAAGTCAGCACTACCTATCTTTTCACTGCTAGCAAAGACTAGACAGAATATCTCTATTCCTCGTTATTTGTAAGCAGAGAATACCTCCAAAGAACCAATATCGAACAACTAGTGTTCGGACAATCAATCAATCAATCAATGGGGAGATAAAGATAGGCACGACGGGTTACAACGGGGACAAAAGTCTGCGTTACCTACCCTTCACTATTTGCAAAGACTAGACAGAATATTTCTATTCTACGTTATTTGCAAACAGAGAATATCTCAAAGAGCACTATTCTTCAAAACAATCAATATTCGGACAATCAATCAGTGGGGAGATAAAGATAGGCACGACGGGTTACAACGGGGACAAAAGTCTGCGTTACCTACCCTTCACTATCTGCAAAGGGAGAGAGAGAGTGTTTCTACTCCTCCCCGTTTGTAGACAGCGAATATCTCAAAGAGAACAATCAATGAGCAATACTAGTATTTCAGACAATCAATCAATTATTTCACAATTTGTCGTGTTTCACGACCTTACCAGGACCGCGTGGACAGTTTCTCGTCTTCCGCCTCCAGCGCCCGATCGTCCTCTACTCTCCGTATTTGCCGCGGCACTCCTGATGGTTCCCAGTCAGGACCGTAGATCACTCGAGAGAGGTCTGTTCGGAACCAGTGAAGTTCGGATGATCGGCTGCCAGACGAGGGTCTATCGGGCAGGAGCTCTCCCGATCGTTGCAGTCGTTCACTCTGTCGTCAGGACCTCTCCCACTGGATCCACGTGTCGCTGATGGGCCCCACGTTTGGGACGCCAATTGTTAAATGGTAGCGGCAGTTTCAATCGATAACCTTTCAAGTATTGCCCGGCGGTAATCGCCTCTCATACCACTCGATAATTTACCAATGAAAGAGGCAGGCGCCGGAGACTGGAAGGCAGGAAACAAAGTTTTATTCCGTCAGAGCAGAACACATCAGATCAGACAGCAAGGTATCGTCACGAGGTGCTCTAACTGCATCTCTGAGGCCTGGCCTCTTATACACAGGTTTATGACTTTATTGCAGGTTTATCATACATGGCACATTCTTGAGATTACTTTGATGTATAAAAGAACGTCTTCGGAATCCCCACTTCGAACTCGTTCCCACACATATCTACAGTGGAAGTCCCCACCCCATCTACAGTAGGAGATGGCTATCACGCAGCGGGACATTCCGCCAATTCCCGGGGGTGTGTGCAACCGGCCGGGTCTCAGGGGGTAGGGGCTTTGATCCACTGTAATCCCTTTGATGTGGGGTGTTTCCCTTACAGTAGGGGCAATAAACTGCATCCGCAGGGCTAGGTGATGGCCTGGGATCGGTTCGGACAACGGGGCGCAGAGGAAGGGGGTTATCAAAGAGAGGCATGACCATGTATGGGATGTCGGTCAGGCGTGGGATGTGGTTCCATGGCAGGATCGCGCAGAATGAGAGGTTTTATGGCCTGTGTATGAGAGAGCGGGGGTGGCCGGCGCGTGGGGGATGCTCGCAGCACCAGGGGAATGCGCTAGCGATCGGAAATGAGCGGGGAGAGAGTGGGGTGCCTAAAATGGCGGCCGTGCGTTCGCTGTGCTTGGCGCTGGGGAGAGGCAAGATGGCGCAGATAATGTTTAGTTACAAGCTATATTTCCACAGTAGGGTTCCCCAAAATGGGCATGACAATCCCCCCACCCCACCCCCAGAGAAACTCCAGTCTTTCAGCCCCCCTGGGAGGGTAGTTGGCGGCAGCGGCCCCTGATCTGCCCCCTGGGGGGGGCAGAAAGCCCACTAGGCGCCAGCGAGTACGCAGGCTTTTTTTATGCGTGGTGGTGGGGGCTGCCCAAAATGCTCATACCAATGCCCCCACCCCCACAAAAAATAGCCACAGTCTTTCTGCGCCTTTAGGGGCATATCGGGATGAAACGCCCTTCCCCGATTCCCCCCCCAGGGCGGCAGAAAGTCCACTGGGCGCCGCCTTTTTTTTTAGCAATGTGCATACCTGTGGATTTTGGGCCCTAGCGCAGTTGGCACGTAGGCAAACCTAGCAAACCTGTACATTTTTTAAAACTAGACACCGAGGGGAATCCAGGATGGGGTGACTTGACTGGCTCTCACCAGGTTCTGTTACCCAGAATCCATTGCAAACCTAAAAATGTGTCCAAAATAACAAATTTTCCTCACATTTCTGTTGTGGAAAGTTCTGGAATCTGCGTGGGTCCACAAAATTCCACCCCCCCGCGTTCCCCAAAGTCTTCCGAGAAAAATGGTACCTCACTTGCGTGGGTCCTAGTGTCCGCGTCAGGCAAGGGCCCAAAAGCAATTGAGGAGACATCAAAATTACCTATCACAAAACAACCTGGTTTTGCAAAGGGGGTCCCATGAGTTTTTGGCCCCGGGCTTGGCGGCTATCTAGGAAAACCTACCAAACCCACACATTTATGAAAACTAGACACCCGGGGGATTCCAGGGAGGTATGGCTTGCGTGGATCCCCCAACGTTTCCTTACCCAGAATGCCCTGCAAACCTCAAATTTAGCTGAAAAAATCACTTTTTTCACACATTTTTGTGTGGGAAAGTTGTGGCATCACTGGGCTGACACAAATTTCCTACCACCCAGCGTTCCCCTGGGTCTCCCGATAAAAATGGTGCCTCACTCGTGTGGGAGGCCCAAGTACCCGCGACAGGCAAGGGCCCACAACGTAGTGAGGCGACATGAAAATTGCCCATCTCAAAACGACCTGGTTTTGCAAGGGGGGTCACTTGGGTTTTTGGCCCGGTGCTCGGCGGCCACCTAGGGAAACCTACCAAACCCACACATTTCTGAAAACTAGACACCCGGGGGATTCCAGGGAGGTATGGCTTGCGTGGATCTCCCAACGTTTCCTTACCCAGAATGCCCTGCAAACCTCAAATTTAGCTGAAAAAATCACCTTTTTCACACATTTTTGTGTAGGAAAGTTGAGGCATCACCGGGCTCACACAAATTTCCTACCACCCAGTGTTCCCCCGGGTCTCCCGATAAAAACGGTGCCTCACTCGTGTGGGAGGCCCAAGTGCCCGCGACAGGCAAGGGCCCAAAACGTAGTGAGGCGACATGAAAATTGCCTACCTCAAAACGACCTGGTTTTGCAAGGGGGGTCACCTGGGTTTTTGGCCCGGTGCTCAGCGGCCACCTAGGGGAACCTACCAAACCCACACATTTCTGAAAACTAGACACCCGGGGGATTCCAGGGAGGTATGGCTTGCGTAGATCCCAGCGTTCCCCCGGGTCTCCCGATAAAAACGGTGCCTCACTCATGTGGGAGGCCCAAGTACCCGCGACAGGCAAGGACCCAAAACGTAGTGAGGCGACATGAAAATTGCCTTTCTCCAAACGACCTGGTTTTGCAAGGGGGGTCACTTGGGTTTTTGGCCCGGTGCTCGGGTGTCTTTCATACCGATTTTTCCATGTACACATTTTTACAGAATAATTACTAAATAAAAAGAAAAATGCAAGTTGCTGCTCAGTTTTTGGCTCTGGGTTCGTCGGGTTCTTGGTGAACCTACAAGTCCTATATATCCCCACAACCAGTAATGTCCATCGGATGTAATGGTATATTGCTTTCAAAGAGCTGTCGTAATTAGACGAAGTTACAGGTGAAAACGTTGACACAAAATGCTGTTTTTAAGAAAACCTTGATGGATCTACACAAATGACCCCTTGCTGAATTCAAAATGTTGTCTTCTTTTTGAAAATGTATAGCTTTCCAGGATCCATTATTGCTTTTGTACCCATTTCAGCCATTAACTGGAAGGAGGTCAAAAGCACAAAAAATAGCAAAAATAGGCTATGTCCCAGAAAAATGCCAAAACTGTGTAAAAAATGTTGGTTTTCTGACAAAAGTCTGGTATCCCCGAAAAGCTGGGAAAATGGTGATTCCAACCCCACAAACCCTTATTTGATAACATTTGCAGGGAAAAACCCAGATGCTTTCATTTGCAGCCCGTTTTTCCAATTTTTCCAAAAAAAACCCAAATTTTGCTGTATTTTGGCTAATTTCTGTGACCCCTCTGGGAGAATCCACAAACCCTGAGTACCTTTAGAATCCGCATTATGTTGGAAGAAAAGGACGCAAATTTGGCGTGGATACCTTATGTGGTCAAAAAGTTACAGGGGTCTAAGCGCGCACTACCCCAAATAGCCAAAAAAGGGCGTGGCACAGGAGGGGAAAAGGCCTGGCAGCGAAGGGGTTAAAATCAAATGCATGGATGTCTTTATTTTGATGAATTCTTGAAAGAAAAGGTTCTAGAGTTAAATTGAAATGGAAAGGGGATAGTAGACATCCCTGTCGAACACCTCTACCTAAATTAAAATAGGATGTACTACCATTTGCACACACTGCCGCTCGTGGATTGGAATATAGAATTGATATTGAAGAAATAATTTTAGGACCAAAACCAAACCACTTAAGTGTATGAAAAAGGTGGGGCCATTCCACTCTATCAAACGCTTTTTCAGTGTCTAGGGTTATTGCTGCCAGGGAATGTGGGGCATGGGAGGATTTGGATAGAACATCAAAAAATAAACGAGTATTGTCGGTAAGAAGACGGCCTTTAATAAATCAGATTGTTCTCTTCCAATCAAATCAGGCAAATAAGATTCTAGACGCATGGCCAAGGCTTTTGATTTTTTTTATAATCGATATTAACTAGAGAGAAGGGCTGGTAATTTTTACAATATTTTAGGTCTTTGCCTTCCTTTGGAATAAGATAAATTAGGGCATTTCTGAAAAGGAGCCAAGGGATTCACCTGAATGAAAAAAAGAGTCTAAAAGATTATGCAATTTGGGGATTAGCAAATGAGCAAAATGTGAGAAGAACTTTCTTTCTTAAGTGTCTGTAGTGCGGTGAGAAGTTCCTTTTGTGATAAATCAGATTCCATGGGTGTAAAATCTGGTCGAGTAATAGAAGGTTGTTGAATATCAGAAAAGAATTTGAGAAATGTGATGTTCTGAGGGAGGGATTTCTGATGTGTAAAGATTCTTTTAAAATTAAAGAAATTCATTTAAAATATCAGTGTCTTTAAATTTCAATGTTTGATGTTCATCCATAATGGACTCTATATTGAGTTTGTTATGCTTAACTTTCAAATAGTTGGCTAGTACTTTCCCGGCTTCATTCGGACCCCCATAAAATTTTGCACTGGATTTTAATAAATATGTTGAAGCATTGTCTGTTGATTCCTTATTTAACTGAAATTTGATTTTTATGAGGTCTGATAAACACGTTTTGGACTTAGAAGAGTAATAAGAATGCTCCAATCTCTTTATCTAGTCTAGGAGGGTTTTTGTGTATTCTTTGGATTTTGTACGTTTTTTAGAGACATAGCCAATGATTAAATCTCTGGCAGCTGCCTTGAAAGCATCCCACACCACATAAAGAGGTAAGTATCGGACTGATTAAATAAAAAGTATTCATTTGAAAAGGAGACAAAAGAGGAGGTAAATGCAGGATCTAAAAGTAAGGCATTATTAAATCGCCATTTCCAAGGTGTGTTAGGCTTTTGCAAAACGTCAAGTTGAATAACAATGGGAGCATGGTCGGAAATTAAAATGGATCCGATATTTGCCGCCACCAAAGACTGGGAAATATTATGTGAGATAAAATAATAATCTATACACGATTGGGTGTAATGGGCCGGGGAATAAAATGTATATTCCCTTAGAGTAGGATTACAGAGTCTCCACCCATCAATTAGTTTATGCTGTTTAATAATTTGAATACAAAGTTTGTGAGCTTTGTGAGGTACAAAGGAGACCTTTGAATTATGATCTAAAAAAGGATCAAAAACTTGATTGCAATCACCTGTAAGGTTAAAGTTATCATCGATACAGTGTGTAATTTGTTGAGCCAATGATGTCCAAAAGGAGGACTCCCCAGCAGTGGGTGTGTATATATTAAGTAAAGAGCTCAGAGCATTTCCCATCAGCAATTTAGTGAACAACCATCTACCCTTATCATCAGAACATTGTGAGAGTAATTTAACAAGAAGCATTTTATGACAAAGAGTTAAGACTGCATTACGTTTACCACTTCCGGGTGAATAAAAGACCTCCCCTACCCAACCCCTCTTTAATTTCATTGATTCTTCTGCTGTTAAATGAGATTCTTGTAAACAGGCTATATCTGCTCCCAATTTAGCTAGATGTGTTAACACCCTTTGCCTTTTAATAGGCGAATGTAAACCCTTGACATTCCAAGAAATAAGCTTTAAGAACATAAGACTAACATAAGAGTAAAGAAAGGGCAACAATCAAAGTAGACCCATAGATAATGGAAAGCATACCGAAGAGTAGACCAACTACATACAAAGTTTATCAAACAGAATGGAGAGAAAGAGGGATAAAAATAGAAATGTAGGTATAAATATGATACTAGAGAGATGAGGAAATAGCAAAAGGGAATAAGCATATGAGTGTTAAAAGAATAGTATAAACAATTAGATCGTAAGTTACAAAGAGCAGTGTAGAAGAAAGAACAGGAAGCACAATTTAGAAAGAAGCAAAGAAGACAGTGAGAAAAGGGGGGCGTGGCTAGGTGCCCAAAGAGGATGGCGGCGCCGGAGTAGGGGCTCCGTCCTAACCGGAGTTTGCAGGCGGCTCGCGTTCCTTGCGAGAACATTCAACGGAGGGCTTCGCCGTGGGATGTTGCCGGGCACGTCTTGAGCGCATTTCTGCCACCGTGGCGGCTTCGCTTTTGAATCCTGCTGCTCATTTGGGTCCCGGTCGCGGCACGGCTTCGGCCGCGGCCGCCATTTTGTTCTGTTCGCGTCCGTGATCTCCTCAGCAGCGCGTTACATCGCGCACTGGACCCCTGGCTGCTATGGTGATATTGTAACACTCTCAGCACCCCCAGCGGCATAGTTGTCATGTACCAGCTTCTACAGGTGACTTTTTATTTATTGCAATGACTTTTTCATGAATTTTATGGACTTCCTTTGTTCTCCTCATATCAGGCAGCCATTTTAGGTCCCCAATCTGCGTCTCCTGGCTATTAGTACCTGTTTTGCTCCCAGCTTGCCCGTGTGCTTTCAGTTTTCCTGCATCTCATAGTTGCGTCGATGGCTGACTGTTCTGGCAAAGTCTGCAAGCGCAATTACATTAAAAATTCCAAGCTTTTTACGGAACTAGCCCATTTAGAAGCCTCTCAGTCTCTCCCTTTTAGTGAGATGACGTTGAGCATGGAATCCTCCTCACAGTCTTCAGCGACGAAGACGACACATAAGAGGTTAAAAAAAGATCCACCTTCGCCTCCCAAATCTTCTTCGGTCATTTCGATGGAGTTAATCCTTGAAGAGATACGGGCCTTGCGCCCTTTTATGGAAGAAACCAACGCTAAGCTGCAAGTCCTTACTGACAACTGGGCTTCAATGGATGAAAGAGTGTCATTGGTGGAGCGTGATGTCTCTTCTCTTCAGGACTCTGCGGCCAAGGTCACCCATATGCATACGCAGATCTCGTATTTCCAGAAGCAGGTGGAGGACTTGGAAAATCGTAACAGGCGCAACAATCTTCGCCTTTACGGCCTGGTGGAAGGCTGCGAGGGGAATGATCCTATCAATTTTTTCAAGTGTTTTCTTCCCAAGATTTTACACTTACCCGAGGACACTTCTCTAAACATCCAACGTGCCCACAGACTTGGACGAGCTACCTCCTCTTTATCCTCATCAGCGAAGCCCATAGGAGTAATAATGTATTTTTTGGAATACACAGATCTGCTGAAAGTTCTTCCAGCTGCCAGAGCTTCTCCTCATCTTACATGGTCGGGCTCCACTTTGTTCTTTGCGCAGGATTATGCCAGAGCCACTGCGAATCGCCGTAAGGCCTTTTTGGACATGAGACCGGACCTCCGCTCCATTGGTGCCAGATACGGTCTCTTTCACCCTTGCTTATTCAAAGTCACATACAACAACAAGACTACGACATATGAGGAGCCTACGCGCCTTCGAAGTTTCCTGAATTCCTGTGGCCAAGCTGACATGGAGCTTTCTGGGCCTTCCTCTTCTCTCCCAACGTGACTCTTTTCCGAAGTTGTATTATGATGCCCTGTTTCTTATGTTCGCTGGTTTTTCTCATTTAATGGATCTTATAACTTGCATGTTTCTCTTGTTGGGTTTTGCTCTTCATTGAAATGTTTGTTATTTATGCTGTGGTTTCTTGTTACGTCCCACTCATCGCTTGTCTCATGACCCTGTCGTTTGTTGTCGCCTAACCTTGTTACCCTTCTTCCTTCACAGATCAATGTTCTGCGTTCCGCTTGTTCCTCTGGTTGGACGTCTCACTGACCCCGAGTGCCTGCCTTCTCCAGTTGGCCCTACATCCCCCCCCGTTTCCACGTATGTCCTTGCTTGTCTTTGTTCCTGATCGTACCCTCCCTAAGTTACCACTTGTAAGTATTCTTCATACTCCTTTTGACGAGTCGGTTCTTGTTCTGTTTCTTTTGACTATGTTTATTCCTCTTATGCTTTCAGATTTACTGGTGTTTGTACCCTTTTTGCGACCTTTTTGTTCTTCTTTTTCTCTCTCATCCTTTCTTCTCATTGCTTATTGGCTCCCGTGGACATGCGTCTTTCTCTTTATGCATTCTATTCCCCTGTCACTTCGCCTCTCCTTTGACTTATACTTACGTTCCTCTTCTTGTGATCGTCTTCTCTCATATCTTGCTTGTCTATTGCTTTTTATGCGCATGCTTTTCTTCCTTTCTCACTGGACCCTATTTATCAATTTTTATGGACCTTACTTACTCATTTTACTGACTTCACCAACACTTTGGCTTTCCTCTATTTTTCTGACATCTCTTAGTTTTCTCTTATTTTTCTGTCTTTTGTCCATTCCATTTCCTCTCTATTCTCATTTCTTTCTTTCTTTTTCCTATGTTCTCATTTTTCACGAGGCTCTATCTCATTCTCATCTCCTTTGCATTATTTTTTTAATTATCCTTAATGTCAGTACGTATTGTATCTTGGAACGTTAAAGGTCTTCACTCTCCTATTAAGAGGCAAAAAATTCTTTCTCATTTAGCCAAGTTGAATGTAGATATTGCCTTTTTTCAAGAAACCCATTTGTCAGATATTGAAGCCGCTAAGCTCAAGAGGGGTTGGGTAGGTGATGTTTTCCCTGCTCCTGGGGATGGTAAAAGAAATGGTGTGGCTGTCTTAATTCGCAAATCTTTCTCTCATTCGCTCTTGGCTTCTGAGTCAGACCCCGAGGGTAGATGGTTGTATGTCAAACTTTCCTCGAAGGGTATTCCCATCTCCCTTCTCAACATATATGCACCTACAGGCGGTGACCCCGTCTTTTGGCGCACAATGGCTTCCCGCATTTCTGAATACGTTGATGATAATTTTATTATGGCAGGAGACTGCAATTTACCCCTCGATCCCTTTTTAGATAGGCATTCCATAGCATCCTATATCCCTAATAAGTCTCATAAATTGTTTGTGCAAGCAATATCCCAGCACAAACTCATTGATGCTTGGCGTTTATGCAATCCCACTACCAAGGAGTTCACCTTTTACTCCCCATCCCATCAATCACAGTCCCGCATTGATTACATTTTTCTTTCCCATCATATCTCTCAGTCCCTCACTCGTGCTGATATTGGCCCCATCTTGTTCTCGGACCACGCCCCCGTACTGGTTAACATTGATATTTTACCCAAGTCCACCGGGCCAAAGAGGTGGCGCTTTAATAATACCCTCCTTCTTGATCCCAAATTCACCACCTCTTTTGTTGATTTTACTACAGAATTTTTTCTTATCAATGACACATCCAATGTACCCAAGCATACCATTTGGGACGCTTATAAGGCCGCAGCTAGATGTTTCATCATTGATCATGTGGCTAGGAAACGTAAAACTGCTCGCAAACGTACTAGTGATCTTCTCCTCACGATTAAAAAACTGGAGCATTCTTTTTATACCTCTCATTCGTAGGAAAGTTTGACTACTCTTATTGAAGCTAAGATGCAATTTAACAAACAGTCTACTGAAGATGCTTTGTTGTATTTGCTGAAATCTAGCTCAAAATTTTATGGGGGTAAGAATAAAACGGGAAAGGTTTTAGCCAATTATTTAAAAGTCAAGCAACACAAATTGAACATTGAATCTGTTTATGATGTTAACTCTGTTTTAAGACGTACAGATGTTGATATTTTAGAGGAATTTTCCCGTTTTTACTCCACACTTTACTCATCTGAAACTCACCCTTCTGTCCAATCCCTTGCTACCTTTTTCTCCAACATTCAGGCTCCCCCCAATTTCCCTGTTGACTTATCCATTCTTGAAACGCCCATCTCTAGTACCGAATTACACAATGCACTTCACTCACTTAAGAAGGACAAAGCTCCAGGTCCAGACGGATTTACAGTTGAATTTTATTTGCAATTTTCTCAATTACTATTACCCAGATTACACTCCCTTATTGATTCTTTTATTCTTAGTGGCACCTCCTCTGGCACTTTTTCAGATGCACATATATGTATTATACCCAAAGAAGGGAAAGACACTCAACATTGCAAGAATTATAGACCAATCTCTTTAGTTAACATTGATTACAAGATATATGCTAAATCCCTTGCCATAAGACTAGACCCCTTTCTTCCAGAGTTGCTGGGTCCGGAACAATCTGGATTTGTTAAAGGCCGTTTCATCACAGACAATACTAGACTCTTCTTCAATGTCCTGTCCAAATCCTCACGATTTCAAGATTCTTTAGCGGCAATTGCTTTGGACGCAGAAAAAGCGTTTGATAGAGTAGAGTGGACTTTCCTTTTTTCTGCCCTTAGATGGTTTGGGTTTGGTCCTAATTTTATTTCCTTTATTTCATTCTTATAATCCAGTCCCAGAGCGGCGGTCTGCGCTAATGGCCTAGTCTCTCCTTTCTTCAACTTAGGTAGAGGAGTTAGTCAGGGTTGCCCCTTTCTCCCTTCCTTTTTAATCTGGCCTTAGAACCCTTTCTCTCAAAACTCCGCCAAAATCCTAATTTACATGGTTTCCAAATCTCTCAAACTAATATCAAACTTGCTGCTTATCCTGATGATATCCTACTCTTTATGTCCAACCCCGCCACTTCCATTCCTGCATTTTTAACTGAAGTTCACATATATTCCCAAATTTCTGGTTATAAGCTGAATAATGATAAATGTGAAATTCTACCCCTTACCAAATTTACCTTCAAACACGATTTTGCTCCGTCCAATTTTACTTGGAGTCCCTCGCATATTAAATATCTTGGTTTACACATCACATCCTCCCTTCCCGATACTGTTTCGTTATGCCTTAACATGACCTCACTTCTAGATGGCACCCGCTTTACCTCTCCTGGTGGGGTCGCCTCGACACGATTAAAATGATGTTCTCCCCAATCGTACTTTACACTATTTCTAATATTCCAATTCCTATTCCAACAAATTTTTTTAGGAAAATCAACACTATTCTCTCTTCTTTCGTCTGGTCTGGCAAAAAAGCGCGTATGTCCCTGCTCAGACTACGATTACCCAAATCAGAGGGTGGGGTTAATTTACCGGATTTTCCCACTTATCATAAAGCATTTCTTCTGCGACAAGCCTCCCTTTGGTTGTGAGATCCTGCTGAATCTTCCCCCCTTTGGCTTGTTATCGAAGGTCTCTCTTTATCCCCCTTCACTTTCGCTGAATACCTCTCATTCTCTCGTAAACCCCAGCTTACTTCCACTCTCATCCATAAATTCACTACCAAACTTCTTCTTTCCAATTCCCCGAAACCGCCTTCCTCTGTAGCCGAATTTCTCAACACCACCATTTGATATAATAATAGCATCCTCATTAATCGCAAGCCCTTTTATTGCAAATCTTGGAGACAAAAAGGTTTGATGTGGGTATCCCACCTCTTTTCTGACTTTGTTTTCTTACCTTTTTCTGTTCTTCATCAAAATTTTTATCTCCCTCAATCCTTTGCCCGTAAATACCTCACGCTTAAAGATGCAGTTATGTCCACCTATGCCCAACTTTCCAGCTCTCCCACCCAGTCCGGTCCTTCCAATCCTACTCTGCACCTCCATTCCTTACTGCGTACTCGCCCCACAGCCTCCTCAATCTACCATTCATTTCACAAGACTCTCACACCTAGGTCAAAGTCCATGGTAGAGGAACAGTGGGAGTCTGATCTTGACATCTCCTGGTCCACCTCTTTGTGGGACAAATTGTGGATTAAAATTCGTAAATCATCCAGGGCTGCTTCCCTCACACAAACCCTTTTTTTAATCTTTAACAGGCTTCTTTTCTCACCCCATATGTTAAATAAGAGGTTTCCTTCAACCCCTGACCTTTGTTGGTCTTGCTTGACACCTAAGGCTACTCTCTTTCACATGCTTTTTTCTTGCACTGTTGTGCACAACTTTTGGAAACAAGTTTGGGCTCAGATTAATGCCATTTTTCATACTGCTTTTCCCTTTTCCTTTGTCAATATTTTTTTAGGGAGTCTCTCTCCCTGTTGGGCAGATCTTGATTTTAATGTGCAAATTGTTGACTTGCTGCTAGCTGTTGCATTCCAGCAAATTACTGTTAATTGGAAAAAGTTTTCTAACATTTCTTTCAGAGCATGGTGGTATAATGTCTGTCTTTGTCTATCCCCTTAGCCTGGCTAAAAAACGACATGATCTTTGGCTTCCTGTGACTTTATACCTTGATATTTGTGCTAAGCGTTCATCTCATTTGCCTCCTTGTCAGCAGGAGGTCTCTAAACCTCCTTGATTGACCTTTTTGTTCCTTTGCATTTATTTATAATCCATTGTACTGCATATTATTCTTAGCATTATTTTCTATTGCATAGCCTCAATTATTTGTTATTTCTTAATCTCATGTTTATTTCCACAGACACGTCTATTCTACCTTTCATATTGTTGTTATGTTTTTAGGTTTTTCTTATGTACCGACACCTTTATTCTTTAATAAAAATCTTTTGAACTAAAAAGACAGTGAGAAAAGAAAGTAAAAGAGAAAAGTGCAAGTAAGTACAGAGAAAAGGTTATTCTGAGAAGAGATGAAGAAAACACAAATGACGTACTTACAAATAATCCAAGACATAAGTAAGGTGGGGGAGACGAGGCCACATGGGACAATGATGCGTTCAGACTCCGAACGGGGAAGTGGGAAGTACAACAAGGAGACATATCCTACAAGGGGAAAAAGGAGGTTAACAATCCTTCAGAACAATTAAACAAAGGAGAAACAGCATCTTCAACTGTCTCAACAGGGAGAAAATTGTCAACAATATGAAACAAGTGTCACAATAGCACACAGGCAAAACTAAAACATGAGCAACTACTTAATATGCGTCAAGGATGTGTCCATAGACTCCGTGCTGCAAGAGTTGAGAAAGCTCTTCAGTTTTATGGGATCTTCATATGTGGTAGTCTTATTATTAATAGTCACCTTGAAAAGACATGGGTGAAAAAGGCTATATCGTGCACCAATGGAATGCAGATTTGGTCTCATTGCCAGAAATTCTCTGAGTCTGTCAGCTGTGGGCTTTGAGTAGTCCTGAGAGAAAAACAAAGGATTACCTGAACAGGTAATACGATTAATAGCTCTAGCAGCTGACAGAATCTTGAGCAAGTCAGTATACTCTAAAAAATACAAGATGAATCCTCTAGGTTTCCTCATGGTGGAGGATGTCATTGTAGGGGGGGGACCCAGTCTATGGGCCAGTTGGATGTTGAGAAGAGTATCCTGAGGCAACTTGAGGACCTTTGGGAGAAAAGATTTGAAGAAAGTGATGGGATCGGAGCCCTCCGAACCCTCTGGCAGTCCATAAATGCGTAGGTTGTTTCATCTGTTCCTATTTTCGAGATTTTCAACTTGGTTTTGGAGCGTTGACACTTGAGAGTTTAGGGCTTCCATTTTAATGCTAGAGGAGGATAAAGATTCAATGTTCTGTTCCACCGTGGTAAGTCGGTCTTCCAGGCTTGACCATCTGTCAGTTAGAATTTGTAGTTTAAAGTTAGTTTCTTCGACAAATGGACGAACAGCTCTGGTTTCCTCCAGCAGTTGGTCCAAAGATACTGAGGAGGGTTGTTTGGGAGGGGAAGGAGGATCTTTTTTCAGACGTTTGCTTGGTGTTTTATTACTACTAGAGGAAGCCATAATGATAGAGGCCATGGCGCCTTTAGGTGATGTATTTGTTGAGTCCTCCATTGAGATACAATATGGGGGACACTTAGAGCGAGTTGACAGTTTGCACGTTTGAGGCGATGAATGAGATAAGACTTTAATTAGCTTACCCATGCACTTGAGCAGGGAAGGAGCAGGTATATTAGTTCTTAAAAAAAGAAAGAACTATTCCTGATGTAGACACCTCTAACAGAGCAATGGCATCTCAAGAACTTGAAAATGAATGCGGTAAGAGTGCGTATTGACATTCCCTCACTGATGTAACATGAGAGCAACTCTGCAGCACGCAAAACAGCTTCATGTACACGCCATTTGTTTGTACTTTGTAGCAGAGCGCACAGTGTGTGGTCCTCTCATGCGTAGCTAAAAGTTAATAAGGTGTAGAGAGGGAGGAGATCTGTAAAACCCTATTCAAAAACATTACCACACATTAAACTAAACCTTATGGTGAAATATGTTATGACTGGAGTTGTATGGTGGTAATAACCATATCCTCAGTCTTTAAAAGTAATGCTTTCTGATTTACTGAAGTGAAAAAGGCCAAAGGTGGTAACCAGCTTATGATAAAGAAAAAAAAGATATCAGAGGTTGGTTCCCCCGAAAAATTCATCTTTACCATGGAATGCTGTGGTGTTAATATATTTGGTAAGGATTGCAACAGGCAACATTACTTGGTAATATATACCTCCCAAAGAGTCCATACATTGTTATCTTATCCCTATTAATGAGCAATACAATTATCTTCTGACATACTTACTGGGGTCCTGAGGAGTTTAAACTTATGCATATTAAGTGTGTTTTTGAAATCCTCGCGATGAAATGCGCGTTTGAAATCCTCACAATGCGCAATCTAAAATGGCGGTCGCTCAAGTGATGGAACCGCTCTGATGCGCAGATACAACAAGACGCTGCTTACATGCTGATGCGGCGACTTAAAACTGTTTCATCTGGTGCAGCTTGGGCAGCCGTTCTGGGTCCCCCTGCAGGTGGTATGCAGCGCGTCAGGTCCACCACTGACACCGCCGTCCCGGGAGAGTCAGGGACCGGCTGCCATTTCTCTCGGCGCTAGCCACGCCCCAGGCTCTTTCTTTTAATGTTGCATTTGAGCTGAATTTAGTAGATTCAGATGCATTGGGCCCGAACCTTGCTCATGTGACACCCAACCCCACTTCTGTCTCTCATCGTAGTATTCTGGACTAGAGAAAAGGCCTGTCTGACTGACAGCCCCTGCTGAATCCATGTAGGCAAGCTTCTTTCCATCCGTGCGGTAACAAAAGCCCAAGTCAATCATTTTTATTATCCCTTGGAAAAACTGTGAAGGCCTTCATAATTCATCGTAATTTCAAAGAACTGGGAACAATGACTACCATACAGTGAGTGAGTGGGGAGAGACACTCTTCAGACTGTGAGAGCGGAGAAGGGCTGGATAAATAGTGAGTTGAGGCAAAGCAAGTGCATGAGAAGGCCTGTGAAAATACTGAATGAATTCCTGCCAGGGACAGGCACAATCCTTGTCCTCAAGCAATGACAGCAACTGTACACTTGATTTAATCAGCTTTTTAAACTCCAGATGGCTAATGTTTAAGTCCCAAGCACTGGTTAAGCCAAAAGTACTCAAGGCCTGTAGCAGGTAAATCCTTGCCGGGGAACTATGCCTTGGTACTAAATCGGACCACAGATAATGGCCGAGGGAGTCCTCTTTTGACAATCTGAGTTTGTGGCAGCACACCGTGGCAGCCGCCTTCCATGCAAGTGACTGTTTAACGGTACCAAACTCCAGTCTAATCTGGGCAAGCGATGAGTAACAGGGTAGCTGGAAAATAGACCTATACACCTTGAGTAACATTTTATCCAGTGTTGCACTGTCCCGTCTCCAAGAGCCTTACTTCCATAGGTCAGGGTTGGAAGAACATTTAGCACGAGCGATGGCCCTTTCAGTTTTCTATAGAGTGACCTAAGGCCGAAAACCAGTGCATTGCCGTTCCTCTTAATTTTTTCAAACTGTTCACTGTACTTTCCATTCTCATTGAAGTAGACTCCGAGGTACTTAATGTTTTTTTCCAATCCAAATTTTTCTTGGTCCAGAAACCACATGGGCTTTTGAGTTCTAGAGCCTTGAACTGCTAAGATGTTTGTTTTGTTTCTATTAATTGTCCGTCCATTACTTGAGCAGTAGGTCAAGGTTGCATCAAGAAGGCTCAGCTAATCAAGAGGAGCTCATCCACATATAGCAGATTCGAAAGCTGAAAGCCACCGAGTTTGGGCGGATGAGAATTAACTGCATTAAGAGTCAGAGTAAGATCTGTTAGGAACCTCAGGCAATCACCATCACTGCCTCAATTCAGGAAGGAACTCAAGACCTAGCTCTTCGACGGAACCAGAGCGCCTTCGACAGATCAGCAGCTCTGCCCGCCCCCAGCCCATTGAGACCCTTATGGGTGTGATGGAGCAGGGTTTCGCAAACATGAAACGTGCTCGGATCATGTACCCCCATAATATGTACTAACAGTAAATAGATGTAAAAAAATCTAACATGCACCCACATAAAAACAGGAGAATTGCTTTGCGCATGTTCCCAACTAACTCGTAATCATATTGTATTGTAATAACTGTTGTGTTTTTGACGAAATGAAGAAATCACATGAGTAGGCCGCAAGTGCTTCAGTATTACATGTCGCATTCCACTTCTAAAGTAATGGTTAATGCCGCTTGCTTGCATTTCTGCCAGTGCTAGGTAACTTTAACGGGAAGTAGAGAATGGTGAGAGGTAAACAGTGACAGTTTCATTATCACATAATTAATAAATGTTTATTTCTATCCACTTTAGTGTGCTGAGGGAAGATACCATTATATTAAACTTAGCCAAAGTGGGAGGGGGGATTGCTATGAGTGAGCTTGTTGTGCCATGATGGAGAGCAAGAGACGCTGTGCGCAGAAGAAGACATAAAGAAGTGAAGGCCAGTGCATGCATCGCCTGCCAATTATTGAACAGAGATGCCCAGCGAAAGAACGGTGTTTTCTTAATAAAATAATATAAATTGTTGCAAGAACATGAACATTTTAATAAAGTTATGAACCAGACCCTGGGAAAGTTTGTGTACAAAGGAAATAGTGAATAAACCACAGACTCATGATGGTGTGACAGTGCCACCTCCCCAGGTCCACCAATCAGCGGGCAAGTTAAGAGTGTAAATGCAAAATGTTTAGGGATGGACATGCCAATTTAGACTATATATTTAGGAACTTTAGGGGCAGAGTTAGACTAGGCGGTCGGGATGCTGCTAGAGAAAGAGGAGGAAAGATTCGCCGCTATCCGTCGGTTTCCTGAGAGGCCTAGCTGTTCCCACCTTATCCTGTACCTGTCCAGATTCTCCACATCTTCCTGACCATTCCTTAGGGAATCTTGGTCATTCCTTGGGACCAGGGGGTGGTTCCCCAGATTGTCCTTCAGTCTACTAGGTTTGTATATGGATTAGGTGTTCTTTAAATTTTTCTTGAATTCATGTATTTGAACTTGTACCTTTTGTCTCTCCGCCTATCCACTCCATCAATAATGAATGATTAAGTATTTCTTTAGATGAATCGTTTGTCGCCATCTATCTTTCTGTTAGGAATTATATTTGTTTGGCACAAATCAATCTTGCTGAACCCTTATGCCTCTTATTCTATCCACACCTTAATTGCACAATGTCGTTGAGAATTTGAGTCAAGCTCTATATATTGAACTGTCATTTCAAGAGATTTGGTGTTTATTTAATTGATTGTGACCTGGTGCATTATGAGCATTTACTCTGAAAACTAAGATAAAATTCATTTATTAACTCTACCAAGAGTCTGAATTATTTACCAAAATGTTTAGTCAGACTAGTCTTATCATTGCCATCAACTATTCAACGAATTGATCTATCGATCAAGTAGAGGAAGAGTTGACAATAAACAGTTAATTTAAGGAATGATATAAACGAACACTCAAAACAAATTGACCCCAGGCGCAATCAGGGATTTTTCTAGGTTGAATGTGTATGGGCCAATGTGGTGATTTATTGTGTATTGATCCCTAATTGATGGGTATCGTTGGCGCCGCTCAGGTGTGTAGTCATGCTTTACAAACCACCTGATTGAATTGAAAAGTGAAGGGGCAAGGATGCAGCCCTGCCTAAGGCCCTGCATGGTTTTTCATTGGCCTGGATAATCGAGAGCTCCCTCCAATTTTGATTTCTATGTGCAAGAGTTTGAGGGCCCTTAACAGGCCGGTGAGGATGTTTAGGTTGGCCAGTTTCTGCCACAGCTTCCCCCGGTCAACCCTATCAAGTGCAGACTTGTAGTCGATGAAGCCCAGGTAGACTGGCAGGCTGTGGGTCTTGGCCCAGTCAGTTAATAGGGAGAGTGCCACGATGCTGACTGAGGTCCCTGAGCCTTGGGGAAGCCAGTTTGGTTTGCTGAAGTGATGGTATTGGCCTCAGCCCACTGCTGCAACTCCTCCAGTAATACCCCTGCAAAATATTTGGCATCGTTGTCGATTAGCGCTGCCAAGCGATAGTTCCCAGGGACCCTCTTGTCACCCCCTTTGAAGATTTGTGCCAGAACCAAGCCTTGCCATCTTGTGGTTAAGCTACAAGATGGTGAAGAGCAGTGTTAGCTGTGTAGCCAATAATATTGGGTCATCCTTGTAGATGGATGGAGAAATTTCGCTTCGGCCTGAAACCCCCTCTCTGCAACCTTTTGTAATTTGTTTCGGGACAATTCTTGTAGAGGCACTGCACCAAGTAGATTTTTGGTCATTTCCCACAGTGCCCTTAGCAGAGTTTTTGAGAGCTTAGAGTCATCTGCCTAAGCGCTAGGTTCAGCTGGCTGTGTCGCCTGATTAAAATGATCAAGCAGCAGTCGATACCAGGTTGACTCAGAGATATAGGAGGAAGCCACATATGGCAGGTGTCTGCCAATTCCATTTACGGTCCTCCAGAGGTTCACAGAGTTGTTTGTCTTAATATCTGCAGCGGTTTTGCCCAGAAGGAATTGCATCACTCCCTTTGACTTCTTTTCCCCCTTTTTAATATTTTTCTTACCCTCCGTAGATTATGTAGTAAGTAAGGTCCCTTGGTGACCTTTTGAGTGCTCTTCACAGATAGTTTGCCCTCCTTTTGACCCTTCTTATTGTGTAATTATTTCCTCACCCTGGAGGGAGGGCCATGTAGGGTTCTTGAATAATTTCTTGTCCCGGACCAGCTTCGTATGCAGGATGGAGAATTTTGTAATAAACCTTTCCCATCCAGTCAGAGGGTCTTCCCCCAGCGTAAGTGTAGATGCTGGTAGTTGTTTAGATTTGGGTGCCAATGCAGAGAAAGACTCAGTAGTACATCTAATGTGTTTGAGGTTGATTGTATGCCCTTTAATCCCTTGATCTGCCACACAAGCTTAGTCATTCACGCCTATGTCGAGGACTATCTCTTGTGGTCAATGATCGCTTTTTAATTTCTCCCCAAAACCAACAGAGGAGTTAGTGTTCAGCAGGGGGAGGCTCACAAAAGATTAATCAATCAGAGATTTCCCTGAGGACGTTAAGTATGAAAGGCCTGCCGGTTTATCCTGGGATATAAGTCCATTTAGAGCTCAAGGTGTTCAATATTACCTTGTAAGAAGTGTCCTCTCTTGTGCTGTTTGTGCATCGGGAGAGTATCTGGAGATGATATCATCCAATGGCTGTATTGTACCTCTGTGACCTTGCTACCAGGTAGTGCATTCATAACCCACATATTGAAATTCGCTGATATGAGAAGGTCATTACTGGGCCTCTCAGACCTTAGGTTATTGTAATGTCAATCCGCTTGTCAGAGAGCTCAATCCTTGATCTTGCATTTGGATTGATATACGCATTTGTTGGACTTGGCCCTTTTTGCAGGGTCATCCCTGAACTTTTTGCCTTCCTCCTGTATTTTATCTGACCTGTTTTTGTTGGTTTCATGACTGGGCACTTTACCACTGCTGATCAGTGCTAAAGTGCATATGCTCTCCCCATTGTAAATTGATGTATGGATTAGTGACTCCATGATTGGCTTATTTGATTTACTGTCAGACCCTAGTATAGTGCACCATGTGTGCCCAGGGCCTGTAAATCAAATGCTGCTGGTGGGCTTGCAGCACGTAGTGTGCCACCCACAGAAGCAGCCTGTAAAGTGTAACTTAGGCATGCGATTGCCGAGCCTGTGTCGACTTGGTAAGTGCACCCACTTACCAGTCCCTAAACCTTCCTTTTCCTACATATCAGACACCCCTACGATAGGCCCTAGGGCAGGGTGCATTATATGTAAAAGGTAGGTCATGCCCTGATGTGTGTGGCATGACCTGATAGTGAATTACAGCCTAGTTCGTTTTTCACTATAGCAAGGCTACCTGTCCCCATAGGCCAGAATGGGCAGGTTGATTATAACATCTTATAATCCTAACTGAATCAAGGAAGATGGTAGAAATTCGTGTTTAGTATGCCTTAACTCAGAATGATAAAATACATCTTATAGTGAAGTTGGTTTTAACATTCTGTGTTTGAAAATACCACTTTTAGAAAGTAGGTATTTTCTTTCCTAACCATCCAGCCTGCCTCTGCTAGCTTGTGTATTGTATGTCTGGGTGTGTGAGTGACAGGGGCTGGGGGGCTCCAGGAGACAGGGTGAGCCAGTACTAGTCTGAATAGACCTATCTGCATTGGGAGTGGTGGGAGGAGTAGCACCTGGGCCTGAATAGAGCTGTGCCTGCCTTCCACAATGCTGACTCCCCCTCCTGTTGTGCGTCTGATGGCCCTGGCCCACACGGAAAAAGGAAGAAGTTGAGCACTGGCAGAATGCACCCAGAACCGGTTTGGACTAGGCACAGGACCCTCTGCCTTCAGAGAACAAAGAGAATAGTAGTAAAATATGGGGGCCCAGACCCCAAGACTTTAGATCACTTTTGGGAAATCAAGACAAACCTTTGCCAAGGAGAAGAACCAAGGAAGCTGCAGGAGTTTGGACTGCCCCTCTGCCAGTTTGCTGTTTGCTGGGTTGGCCTGCAGTGGTTTCTTTATTGCCAAGGAAAGGAGTAGGAACTTTTAAGAAACCTTCATCATCTTGCAGAATATTTCTCCAAGGACTTGAACTTGTGCTTGCCTCCTGCAGAAGTCTCAGGGCTACAAGACTTCACCACTAGCTCCCTCCTGAATTTCCTTGCTGGTAATTCTGTCTGCAGAAGCCTGCGTGTTGCTGGGAGCTGGAAGCGCGACTCAACGAAAAGAAGCGTGTCGCCGTCGCAGCTGTTGCCGTCGCATCGCTGGAGAAGCGTATTGCCGCCGCAGAGGCTGCTGCCACATCACCAGAGAAGCATGTCTTCGTCGCAGCTGTTTGCCGTCGCATCACTGGAGAAGCTCGTCACCAACGCAAGGGTCGTCGTCGCATCACCGGAGAAGCGTGTCGCAGGGCCTGTCATGGCTCAGAAGTTCTTGAGTCGGCGCATGGCCGTTGGGCGTGCACGCATCCCCTTCACGTAGTCGCATCGCATCAAGGTCGCCATCGTATCGCATCGCACCGGATTGTCGCATCGCATTGAGGCGCCATCTTGCCGCATCGTAACCGGAACGTAGTACAAGAATCAATGCATCACCTCCTCTCCTGTAAGGAACAGATGCATCCCCTACTCTGTGCAAGCATTGAGGCGCAACTCATCGCCTCCCCCGAAGCAAGGAACCGATGCATCACCCTCCCTGCAAACCTTTTGTTTGTTTTGCTTTACGCATCCAAGGTACTTTTGTGAGAACTGTGTCGCATTTATCATCAACTTGAACTAAGTTACTTCTACCATCTTTAAGTCTATTTTGAGTACAGTATTGTGGATTTTAGTCGTTTGTGGTCTTGTGTTAAATCTATATAAAGAATACTTATTTTTATAAAACCTGTGTGGTGTCCATCTGTAGTTTTTTTCACTGTATTACTGTATGTGTTCACAAATTCTTAACACACTGCGTCTGAGATAAGCCTGTCTGCTCGTGCCAAGCTACCATGTGGGTGAGCAGGGGTTATCCAGGAGTGTAATTCCCTTTCCCTGACTTAGAAGCAAGGGTCCCTATTTGGTCAAAGGTACCTACCTCTGACAACTAGAGACCCCCAGTTCTAACAGCATTCATCAAGGTGATTTTCTTGGTTTGGCCATTGGATGTTTTGAGCATCATTTCTACTACTTGCAGTCCTATATCATTGCTGTCTTGTTCCCGATATTCGATTGCGCTGGTGACATATATATAAATAGCAATACCACCATTGCTGCGCCCATACTTGCGTTCTTTAGTTGCTGGGATAAAGTGGTTTGTGAGTCCCTCCAGGTGGAGTGCGATCTGTGAGCATGTCTCTTCTAAAAGCACTATATGGAATGAGCAGAGATATTGAAGAATTTCATGGTCTTCAGTGCCCATGACGAGATAGTCTCGTCATGGAGCACGGTCGCGCTGTGCCCATGACGAGACTATCTCGTCATGAACCCCACCCACTAATACAACGCCCGGCACAGGAGGGGGAAAGGGCGTGGCACAGAAGGGGTTAACTTGTTAGCCAGGCCGGTGATGTTCCAGGAGCATACCTTTAACACGCATCGTAGAAGTCTGTTTGAATTCAGGGCCCCCCCCGACAGCCAGCCCAACTTATCTGCCACTTCAGGTACAGAAGCAGGCTTATGTGAAAGTCTACCAATTTGTTGAGTATGAGAGTTCAGGGATTTGCTTAGGGCATTTCTTAAGACCGAGTAGACTGCTCTCAGTCTGGTTGGAGTGGTGCTTTCTTTCTTCAAGCTCTACAGAACGTGGATATCCCGGCTCCTTGGAGGGGTGATTAGGATCCCTCAGTTATTAAAGGTCTTGGCATTTTCCAAGACCTTCTGAGCCAACTCAAAGGATCGCCAGGTTACCTTGGCCATTTTGTTGCTCTGTCCTGTGCCAAGGTTGATAACCTCTATTGAAAAAATGTCTTGTGTTGAGACTTCTCTAAGACTGCCCATCGATCAAACAAGCTTGAGAATATTGCCCCAGTTTAAAATGTATATGTATTGAAGTATATTCTGAGTAGGGGAGTGTACAGGCTGCTGCAGTTGAGAGCCGTAGATCCTCCTGAGGCCCAGCACATAACTCTAGAGATAGCTGGTCTCTGCGTTCCTGATGGGAGACTCCTGCAGATTCTCTTGAGACGAGAGAAAGAGGCACTTGCAAGTTGGATGATTCCCTCTCGATTCCATGGCATATGGCAGTGACCTTGGTGACTAGGAGAAAAGCAATGTGCAAGCAGTGAGTGAGTGTGACAGAGCTACAGGCACTACACATACAATGAGTTACGAGCACCAGACAGTGAGTGAGGGAGAAGTACTGTGCAGGCAGTGAGTGAGTGAAGAATCCTCCACAGACAGTGAGTGTAGGAGAAGTACTGTGCAGGCAGTGAGTGAGGGTGACTGAGCTACAAGCACTGCACATACAATGAGTTACGAGCACCAGACAGTAAGTGAGGGAGAATCACTGTGCAGGCAGTGAGTGAGGAAAAAGCACCATGCATGCAGTGAGTGAGTGAAGAGTACTGTGCAGACAGTGAGTGAGTGAGAAGCACCTTGCAGGCAGTGAGTGAGGGAAGAGTACTGTGCAGATAGTGAGTGAGTGAGAAGCACGGTGCATGCAGTAAGTGAGTGAAGAGTACTGTGCAGACAGTGAGTGAGTGAGAAGCACTGTGCAGGCAGTGAGTGAGTGAAGAGTACTGTGCAGACAGTGAGTGAGTGAGAAGCACCATGCAGGCAGTGAGTGAGGAAAAAGCACTGTGCATGCAGTGAATGAGTGAAGAGTACTGTGCAGACAGTGTGTGAGGGAAGAGTGCTGCGCAGACTGCGAGTGGGGGAGAATAAAAAATTAGCTAGCTATTGCGCCAAGAATTTTCAATTCTATTAAGGACATGGAGGCGAGGATTATGCTTTCTCTTTGCCACTCACAGCAGCCAATGAAAAGCTTTGCATTATGTAAACAACTACATTTCCCATGATGCACATGTAAAACATCACATCCTGTCAGACCGGGGATCTTCCTCTTTCTTTGCTTCGAATGATAAAGTCCATCAAACATAACTCAAGTCCGATAATAACATCCTCTAACGTGGAAGAACAATCCAACTGTAAGTAACGTCTTCTTAACAGGAAGCATATTTAATCCATCTCTCAGAACCTGGAAGAATGAGAGACAGGAAACCCGTAATTTCTGCATAAACAGAGTATAAACAACGGGTGGGTAAAACATTACAATACTGTAATATAACCGGGTGAGATAATCCTCGCCTCCGTGTCCTTAATAGAATTGAAAATTCTTGGCGCGATAGCTAGCTAATGTTTTATTCTATTACAGGACCGGAGGCTTCGTATTATGCTAGTTTAACGCTGATGAAACACCACAGAGAAAATATCACCCACCGGTATATGATAAAACTGCTTAAAGGTAGATTCGGAAGACCAATCAGCAGAATGCATAATGTCTTGAACAGTAGAGCCTAACATAAAATCTTAGAGGCCATGGCGCCACAAACAGAATGCACCCCAAACACCTGGGTATCAATACCCGCCTCCTGCATAACAGATTTCAACCATCTGGCTATCGTAGCTGCAGTAACAGGTTTGTAAGGTTTCTGCAAGGCAATTAATAATTGCACCACACCAGCAGGCCAAATGGACCTGGTACATTCCTCATAGGCCTTAAGACATTGAACCACACAGAGTTTAGCATTACTAGGACAAGCATGATAATCCACACTCCGAGACATTGTCTTAGTTCTGGAAGTAATGTTAAAAGAAACTCCTTCAGGAGTAAATACTCTACCTGTAATGTCCAAAGCCTTAACGTTAGATGACCGTCTACATACTGCGAGACATAAGAGAATGGCTAACTTGGATGAAAGTTGTTTCCTGGTTAACATGTAATTTTGTGACCATTGATTAAATAAGGAAAGAACTAGAGAGACGTCCCATAAGGAAGTATACTTGGGTTTGGGTGGATTCGCCACTCTAATACCCTCCAACAGTTTACATATTAATGGATGCATTCCTATTGGCTTGCCCTCAACCTGAGAATGACCCGCCGAAATGGCGGAACGGAAATTATTAATGGAACGATATGCCAAACCCTCAGGAGCCTTCTGGGAAAGAAAATTCACAACGCAGGGTAAATCTGCCCCCACGGGATCCACGTGCTGTTCCACCCACCAACAAATCCATCCCTTCCAGACTGAAGTATATCTCTTCCTGGTTGAGGGAGCCCAAGCCTGGTTGATAAAGGCTGAAGCTTCTTCCGAAAAGCCAGGCATTTGCCAACGTTGCCGGAAAGTCTCCAGGCCATCAGGGACAACCGCCCCGATATTACCATCGGGTGCGTCTCTCCATGAGGGCCCAGGAGCATCGTCGGGGACTCCGGAAATCTCCTGGGGAAGTCGCAGCTCACCTCCAATAGGCTAAGGAACCAAGGCTGCGACTTCCACAGGGGAGTCACTAGGATCACTTCCGCCGTCTGACGCATTATCAGCGTGCACATCCGGGGAATCAATATGAATGGGGGAAAGGCATAATTCAGAGACTGGGAACAGTCCTGAGTGAAGGCATCTGTCGCCAGAGCTAACGGATCCGGTCTCCAGCTGAAAAACCTGGTCATTTGACGATTCAGCCTGGACGCAAATAGGTCGATCTGGCATGTGCCCAGATCACCTGCAGCCAATGTACTACCTGGAGTTGGAGTTGCAAATCGCTGTAGTCCTTGAGATGCCGGGAGTTTCAGTCCACCACCACGTTCGACTGGCCCGGAATATATTTGGCTATGACCGATATCTGGTGACTCAGGCAAAATTGCCAAAAGTCCTTCGCTATCTCCACTAACATGGAGGACCTCGTGCCTCCCAGCTTGTTGATGTAATGAACTGCCGATATGTTGTCCATCCGCAACAGGATGCAACATGATACTTTCTTGGGTGACAGAGTCCGTATCGCGAACGAACCTGCGAGAAGCTCTAGACAATTGATGTGGAGGTCTAGTTCGCGAAGGGACCAACGTCGTCCTGTGGAAATATTTCCACAGCGAGCCCCCCCACCCCAGCGGCTGGTGTCGGACTCTATAACGACCTCTGGAAGGGAACCAAAAATGGCTATGCCGTTCCACGCTTCTACGTGGGACAGCCACCACTGAATCTTCTCCCAGACCTCGGATGAAAGAGGTACCAGGTCCTTGTAGGAGAGTCCCTTCTGTGGATGTTGAATCTTCAACCTTTGAGGTGCTCGATAATGAAGAGGCCCTGGGAATATCGCTTGTATGGACGATGCCAACAGGCCCACTATTCTGGCAATCACACTTAACGAGACCGTCTGTTTGGATAATAGGGAACATAACTCCTTCTTGATATCCCAAAGCTTGGATCGGGGAAGGCTCAACTGAGCTATGTGAGAATTTATGACGAAGCCCAGGAAGCCTATCCTCTGGGAAGGACACAGTATTGACTTGGCTTCGTTGACCATGAATCCCAAATTTTGCAACATAGTAATGGTCATGTGCAAATGCTGAATCGCCATGGCCGGAGACAGTGCCATGACCAATATATCATCTAAGTACACTATCATGCGAACACCTTGTTCCCTGAGGTAAGCTATCACCGGCTTCAAAACCTTTGTGAAGCACCATGGAGCCGAGGAAAGTCCGAAAGGAAGGACCAAATATTCGTACCATCGGTCCCGCCACTGAAATTGCAGGAACCTGCAATGTGGAGCAGAAATCGGAATGGATAAATAGGTGTCCTTCAGGTCCAGACGGACCATCCAGTCCCCTTGTTTCAGGAGATCTGCCAATAGATGGATACCTTCCATCTTGAAGTGCTTGTAGGTCATGTAATGATTGAAATCTTTTAAATTGATTACCAACCTGTAACCTCCGCCTTTCTTCTGCATCAGAAAAATATTGCTGCAAAAACCGCGAGGGCCCTCGTCGCAAAATGTTATCGCGTGTTTCCGCAGCAATTCTTCGATTTCTGAATCTATAAAAGCGCATTCTGTTTGGGAAAAAGACAGCTGCCTGGGCTGTCTGTCCTGATAAGGAATCTGAAAGAAATCTAGGTGAAAACCCTAAACACCCTGAGATAGTTGAACCCAATTGTGGAAGAAAAACTGAGTACGACCCCCCAAGGGAAGAGGGAATGTGTCTGGAGCACTCAACTGAAGATTCTGGGGCTTGAAAGCCTCCACAATATGCTCCTCTGTTGATTCGCCTCATGTTGATGCGTTGCCTGGTGGGGTAAAAGGTTCCCCCAAGGGAGGAATCCCAGTCACCTCTGCCTCTGCCTCTGCCGAAGTCACCTCTCTGAGGACCTTGTGAGAATTGACGACCAAACGAGCGTCCTCGACCTCGTCTGGCCCTGTTGAAAACACCAGCCTGAAAGACTCTCTTGATACCCGATTGTGCCTTATCAAGAGTAGTGATGGTGCCCACATACTTTGCCACATCTTTGACAAAACGCTCCCCAAAGAGGTTGCCGTCCGCCAGCGGACCTGGTTCTGCCGCTGCCAACTCCGTGAGGTTAGAGTCCATTCACATCAGGAGCGATTTATGCCGTTCCGTAGATATGGCGCAATTGGCGTTACCTAGAAGACATATGGCCCTCTGTGTCCATCCTGCCAGGACATGAAGATCAACCGCAGTGCCCGATACTTGGGCCTCTAAGGCCATTTCCAAGATCTTAGCTAGGGGCCCCACTACATCCAGAAGCTTGTCTTGGCACCCACGCCAAGCCCTATCAATACCCTTCTTTGGCAAACTTTTTCAAGAAGGTCAGGAGACTAGAGTCTATGTCCGGAGTCTCTGCAACCTTGTCTGAAAGGTCCGGTCTGGGGCACTCCGAGCGGAGCCTGTTCCGCACTTCCTTGTCGAAACTTCTACAAATGTTGTCGTGCAAATACACGGCAGCCTCAGGTGCCGGCAACCAGTCAGATGAATGAGGGTGGACTATATCTGCTGGATTGAAGGTGAAGGGAGTGGAAGCTGGCTGTGGAGTTTCCACATTCTTAGATTACTTGGTTCTCTTTTTGGGTGAGGACTCCTCTGAGGTGTCTGTAGATGTGGTATCGTATCTGTGTCTGTGTCCGGGACCTTGGATTTGCCAGCAGTAGGCAGTGAGGGCAGCGCGGAAGAATGAGGCCAAGGGTTAGACTGTGACCCCGAAGTTGGGGCGTCCTTGTGAGTTCCTGCAGGGGCAGTGAAACCATGACGCTTCGCAAACTTCTCCAACTGTTTTGTTATGGGCTTGAGTGCAGTAGCAAGTGCCTGCTGAACAGTCCCTGGGACTGCTTTTTCAAGGGCCTTGTTGACCGACTCCTGGACGGAGGCGTCCAGGGCCTCAACAATGTTATCCTCTATGGAAGGGTTTTTCACTTCCTCCTCATATAAGGTATCATCCTCTTCGTAGTGAACCCAAACCTCCATCTTGGAACCAAATTTGTAAATGTACTTGCTCATGGAGAGATTGCTGCAAGTGGAGTAAAGGGGGGAGCCAACCCACAGCACAACCAATTAAACACCATGTACCTAGCTCCTCAGCAATAGCTGTATCACAGTTCTTTCAGCCCTCAGGGCGTAGGGGAGCCAAAGAGCAGTAAACTTTTACAGGAGGTGTGCACCCTCCAGGCCCAGATCGTTTTTACTGCCAGTCAGGCGTATAGGTGCTGCTCTGGGAAAATCCCACCAGAGAATAACGAATTCCTATGATAAAACGGGCAGTAGCGAAGTGCGTAGCCCAATCCTACCAAAAACCAGCCCAATTTGGCTACGCACGTCGAAACTTAGCTAAAACTGAAAGTAAATAAATAATAAATAAATAAAAAGGATCTTATCGTGCGCAAACATAGCCCAATGGGCGTCAAGGCGCCTAATTCTAAATCCAACTCATGACAAAAGCCCCTGCAGCTCAACCTGTGTAGGCTCTAGAAAAGCACCACGTTTTTAGGGCCTTTTTAAACAGCGCTAAAGAGGGTAAGGTCTTTAACTCTGTCGGCAAGATGTTCCAAAGTTGTGGAGCAACGACTGAAAAAGCCCTGGCTCCCCATCTAGTGAGCTTAAAGCGAGGGACAATGGCTCCTCGCGCAATCGGCCTACAAGGGGGGGCCTCTGCACGTGAAAACGACATGAATCACCGCCGTCAGCGGTGCAGTACAGGTTAGAGCTAGGGTTAGAGTTAGGGCTTGAATTGAAGGCCGGATACGCGGCCGTACACTGTGCGCGAACTCCCGTGCAAGCGGGAGATTTAAACCTGCCCCACTGTAAGCAACCGCACCGGAGCACTAAAACGCCTTCCCCGATGATAGCGGGGAAGCGTGAGCGTGCTGGTAGCGGCGCGGAGCTAGTGCCGATAACAGAGGCAAATTAACAATGCGGCAACACATAAATCAACTCCTGAACATGAAACAGAAATGCAGGCCAAGCAAGCGGTGTAGAGCGCGATAGTCTCGTTTAGGCAATACAAAGCGGCGCGTGCCGAAATACAGTCACAATGTGCAATTATAACACAATCAATCAATTAACACTTGAGAATACACTTAACTGTCTGCGTGAGCAGCAAAGAAAGAGGAGGATATTCGGTCATGCTGGCTCTTATGGGGTTAGACAGGATCTGATATTTTACATGTGCATCATGGGAAATGTAGTTATTTACATAATGCAAAGCTTTTCATTGGCTGCTGTGAGTGGCAATAAATGAAAGAGAAAGCATAATACGAAGCCTCCGGTCCTGTAATAGAATCACCTTGCAGCCTGTGAGTGAAAGAAGAGTACTGCACAGGCAGTGAGTGAGGGAGAAGCACCCTGCAGGCAGAGAGTGAGGGAAGAGTGCTGCACTGACAGTAAAGGGGAAGCTCCATTAACACAGTGAGTGACGGAGAAGCACTCACTATGCAGATAGTGAGTGAGGGAAAAGTACTGTGCTGACAGCCTAATTTATAACAGAATAACTGCCAGAACACAAAGTTTTATTCACAATACGGGCCGGCGCTAGTGGATACCTGCGCGCCGAATACCAAAGCTGCATAGTCTTGATTCCACCTCATGCCTCTTTAATCCACCATCAGACCCTCCCTGTCCCTTAACCTCAGTCTTGCAGGGTCCTGCTCTCTCCCCTTTGTGATGGTCTTTCGTTTTACTCTTCCTCCTTTTTTCTCCCTAATGCGATTTTCACTCTCTTGCTGTGGGTGACAATATGATGAGGAAACATAAGTGCTGGTTCCTAAAGGTGAGTGCCAGTGGGCCCTACCTGCAACCCCGGCTCATATTAAGCACTGTGTGCAGCTAATAGTGTAGGAGAGGCACTGTGCAGACAGTGAGTGGGATAGGGATACTATGCAGACAATAGTAGGAGAGAGGTACTGTCAAGATAGGGCAGGACTAGCTATTCTGCCTCTTTGGCATTGTGTTAGTGGTCTGCATGCCAGGGGGCGGCACTTAGAGCAATGCGGGCTGGTAGGACCCCTCCATGCCCCCCGTGGCCCCATTCCACTTCCCATCCTACTTCCTCCTGAGGCTTGAGCCGGGAGCGACGTTGTTCCGATTGCTGCTATTTTTACTATTTTTGCACAAGAGCTGTGTTGTGTTTTAATCATTTTATAATTGTTCTGTAATTTTAATATTGGGGATAATTGCACTCTGCACTACTGGGAGTTAGATTCCTGTCACAATTGGGGGGTCGCATTGGACATCGCGGGGCCACCATATTGGGGGAAGGATGGTCAGTGGGTAGTGTTTTCGCCCCCTGACTATATTTTGAGAGGCTGGCGCGAGCGAGCAGCGGTGCACGCAGTGGGAGCACAGCGCCGAAGGCGCGCCAAAGGCAAACCCG
Source organism: Triturus cristatus (assembly GCF_964204655.1). NCBI lineage: Eukaryota > Metazoa > Chordata > Amphibia > Caudata > Salamandridae > Triturus > Triturus cristatus. Next base: position 744,736,974 of record NC_140595.1, read on the forward strand.
TCTGCGCCCGTCCGCACACATTCCGTGCTCAGCACCAGTATCCCTGCCCGGTTTGGAGCTGGTAAGCCAATTATATTATATTACAGCAGTGAAGTGTTACACAGTCTAAATGGTACTGGTAGAATGGCTGGGTGTCTAAGCCTTAGTCCTGGCTCTGGGCCTTTACCCGGTTGGGTAACTTGTCCTAAGTGCAACTCTTTAATACCGGAATTATTGCATCAAACAATTAAACCCAGAGAACATTATACTGAGACCAGGAAAGGTATTTCACAATCACAGGGGATGAAATGTGTTTTGCTGAATGCTAGATCTTTGGTGAAGCACAGTGTTGAGTGTGCTTGATTAATGGAGGAAGAGGATATAATGGTTACTTTTATCACGGAAACATGGATGGACGAGGCCTCTGGTCCTGACCTAGTAAAAGCCACGCCCCCAGGTTATTTCTGCTATACTTTAAACAGGCCTAAGAGAAAGGGGGGAGGTCTAGCGGTCATTCACCATGCTACAATAAATGCGTCCTTTAGAATAGTGTCAAATTTAGATTGTGAGGCACTGGACTTTAGCCTCTATTACTCCCATCAGCTCACCTTCAAGGGCACTCTCCTCTATAGGCCACCTGGCTTTAGGAGCCCATTTGTAACATCGCTTGGAAATTTACTGGAAAAGGGTCTTTGTGCCAGCTCCTACACCATACTAGGCAATTTTAATTTCCATCTGGAGGCACACGTAGACCCTGATACGGCGACTCTGTTAGAGTTAATGAATAGCGTAGATCTTAAGCAGCAAGTCGCGGGCCTACCCATATGGCAGGGCACACGTTGGATGGTATATTTTCCAACAACCCGCACCTTTCTTTTATGGGCCTGCTACCCCTCGTCTGGTCAGATCATGTGGCAGTTAATTTTGAGCTAGTATTATCTAACCATTGCTAGGTGGGTAGGCCAGCAGCGAAGAAACAGAGGGTCTCTAGAGCATGGAATAAAATTGAAGCCGAAGAGTTAGAAGACTTGTTGAATTCTACGTTATTTCAAATGCCCATACATATAGAGGAGGAGACCACTCTATATACAAACTGGCTGGAAGCAGCCGGCAACAAGCTAGCCCCCAAGAAAGTTTTATATTCTAACAGGGCATGACCCTCTGCCCCTTGGTACTCGCAGGAACTTAGAGAGCAGAAACTGAAGTGTAAAGAGGAAATGGAAGGCAGAGTACAAGGGAGATGAGAAAGAGGAATACAAACAAAGCCTTATGGTTTATAAAACAACTACTTCTTAAAACTAAGAAAGAGTTTTTTACTAACCGGATCAACCTTGCTACTAACTCAGCCAATGAACTCTTCAAAATAGTTAATAGCTTGGCGCATCCTGGTGGACCCATCATTCCATCGAATCAGAGTCTCTGTGATGAAATAGCCAGGTTCTTCCTTGGGAAAGTGGAGGCCATTTTTAGTACATTTAATGGCCCCACAACAGATGGGACACTGGATGTCACGGAGAGATATAAATCAAGGTATTGTCCCATTCCGGCCTTTGAATAGTTCGCACCTCTTTCAACCATGGATATTCGTAAATCCTTGATGTAAGCTAAATCAGGATCCCCTTGCGATCCATGTCCGGTTGCGGTTTGAAAACTGGCCTGAGAACCTATTGTATTAACTCTCACCTCAATGATGAATGTGATGTTTGCAGAAGGATTGTTCCCTAAAGCATGGAAAACTGCAACAATACTACCATTGCTTAAAAAGCCCAGTTTGGACCCTAAGGATCCTAATAATTTCCAGCCTATCTCGCGCCTTCCTCCTCCAGCTAAGCTGGTAGAGAAGAATATGAATGCACAATTAAGTACATATTTAGGAGAAGCGGAAATATTGGATTCCACACAATATGGGTTCAGAAAAGGGCACAGCACGGAGTCCGCCCTCTTCAAATCGACAGAAGAGATCAGGGCTACTCTAGACTGGGGAGGTAAGGCTGCTTTGATTATGCTGGACATAGACCGCGGCCTTCGATACAGTCCATCATGATTTGCTGATAGACCAGTTGTGGGGGTGTGGAGTCCGGGGTAAAGCTTGGGAACTCCTGAAGTCCTTCCTTTCGGACAGAGTGCAAACAGTCTCTCATAACGATTTTTTGTTCTAAATCCTTTTCACTGCCCTGTGGAGTCCTGCAGGGCTCCTCCCTTAGCCCCACGCTTTTTAATGTTTATGTGTCCTCCCTCGCCCCCCTGATCGAATCCTTTGCATTTGCCATGACTTTGTATGCGGATGACACTCAAATTGGGTGTCACTGCTTCCGGGACAGGAGTTGGGGACGGCGAAACGGTACCACTATTGCATGGAAGCAGTGGATAAGTGGATATCCCAAAATTGTCTAAAGCTCAATTCAAGCAAAACTGAGGGTATCATGTTTGGCAGTGACCCCAATTTTTGGACCCCAAGTTGGTGGCCAGATTCTCTGGGCTCTCTTCTGAACCCTACTAGGAAAGTAAAAAACTTGGGAGCCCTGATTGATGATAAACTACATTTTGGTGACCAAGTCAATGCAGTAGTTTCCTCTACATCATTTATTCTTTGGTGATGTAAGAAAATGTTACCGTTCCTACCTAAGGATAGTCAACGTACAGTAGTTACCACACTTACACTGTCAAGGTTGGACTATTGTAATATTCTATACCTTAATGCTCAGGAGCAGGTTCTGCATAGACTCCAACTTCTACAGAATGCGGCTACCAGACTGCTTACTGGGACTGTTAAATTTGCCTCTGTCTCTGGGGACATTAGAAGACTTCACTGGCTATCCGTCAAGAAACGGGTGCAGTTTAAATCACTCTGTATTGTATACAAGGCCCTTCAGGACATAGGTCCTGACCATCTGAAGCGGCAGTTTCAGTGGTATGTTCCAAAAAGAC